>NW_027143170.1:0-77821 GCF_026170545.1 Melanerpes formicivorus
TGGACCCAGCCCCGGACCCAGCCCCAGATCCAGCCCCAGCCCCAGCCCTGTCCCTGCCCTACCACCAGCCCTGCCCCAGCCCTGCCCTCAGCCCAGCCCCAGCCCTTCTTCAGCCCCAGCCCTAGCCCAGACCTGCCCTCAGCCCAGCCCCAGCCCAGCCCCAGCCACAGTCCAGCCCAAGCCATGCCCCAGCCCTGCCCCAGTCCCAGCCCCAGCCCCAGCCCTGCCCCAGCCATGCCCCAGCCTTTCCCCAGTCCCAGCCCCCAGCCCCAGCCCTGCCCCTGCCCTGGACCCAGCCCTAGCCCAGCCCCAGCCCCAGCCCTGCCCAAGCCATGCCCCAGCCCTGCCCCAGTCCCAGCCCCAGCCCCAGCCCTGCCCCTGCCCTGGACCCAGCCCTAGCCCAGCCCCAGCCCCAGCCCTGCCCAAGCCATGCCCCAACCCAGCCCCAGCCCAGCCCCAGACACAGCCCAGCCCCAGCCCTGGACCCAGCCCCAGTCGCAGCCCCCGGCCCCCAGCCCAGACCCTAGCCCAGCCTCAGCCACGGCGCCAGTCCCTGCCCCAGCCCAGCCCTGCCCCAGCCCAGACCCAGCCACAGCCACAGCCCCAGCCCTGCCCTCAGCCCAGCCCCAACCACAACCCCTGCCCCAGCCCTGGACCCAGCCCCAGATCCATCCCGAGCCCCAGCCCTGCCCCTGCCCTACCCCAGCCCTGCCCCAGCCTCGGGCCCAGCCCTGTCCCAGGCCCAGCCCAGAACCCAGCCCAGCCTCAACCCCCGTCCCCAGCCCTGCCCCAGCCCCACCCCTAGCCTAGCCCTGCCCTCAGCCCAGCCCCATCCCAGCCCCAGCCCTAGCCCCACCCTCGCACGCCAGCCCAGCCCCAGCCCAGCCACAGCCAACGCCCAGTCCCCAGCCCTGGAAACAGCCCAGCCCTAACACAGCCCCGACCACAGCCCCGGGCCCCAGACACAGCCCAGACCCCCGCCCCCATCCCTGCCCCAGCCCAGCCCCAGCCCCAGCCCAACTCTAGCCCTGCCCCAGCCTCGGGCCCAGCCCTGCCCCAGCCCAGCCCCCGCCCCAGCCACAACCCCAGCCACAGCCCTGGACCCAGCCCCAGATCCATCCCCAGCCACAGCCCTGCCCCAGCCCTGCCCTCAGCCCAGCCCCAGCCCTTCCCCCAGCCCCAGTCCTAGCCCAGACCTGGCCCCAGCCCTGCCCCCAGCCCAGCCCCAGCCCCAGCCCAGCCCCAGCCCTGGACCCAGCCCTAGCCCAGCCCCAGCCCCAGCCCTGCCCAAGCCCTGCCCCCAGCCCTGCCCCAGTCCCAGCCCCAGCCCCAGCCCTGCCCCTGCTCTGGACCCAGCCCCAGCCCAGCCCCAGCCCCAACCCTGCCCCAGCCCAGCCACAGCCCAGCCCCAGACCTGGACCCAGCCCCAGCCCAGCCCCAGCCCCAACCCTGCCCCAGCCCAGCCCCAGCCACAGCCCAGCCCCAGCCCTGGACCCAGCCCCCAGCCCCAGCCCAGCCCCAGCTCTGCCCTGGACCCACCCCCAGCCCCCACCCCAGCCTCATCCCCAGCCCTGCCCCAGCCCAGCCCCACCCACGGCCCCATCCCCGGACACAGCCCAGCCCTAGCCCAGCTCTGCACAGCCACCAGCCCTAACCCAGCCCTGCCCTTAGCCCTACCCCAGCCCTACCCAAGCCCTGCCCCCAGCCCCAGTCCCCAGCCTCAGCCCCAGAGCAGCCCCCAGCCCAGCACCTGCCCCAGCCCTACGCCAGCCCCAGTCCCGGTCCCAGCCCAGCCCCCAGCCCTGCCCCAGCTCTGGCCCCAGCCCTGTCCCCAGCCCCGGCCCCTGCCCCAGCCCCAGACCTAGCCCAGACCTGCCCACAGCCCCAGCCCCCAGCCCCAGCCCTGGCCCCAGCTTGTCCCAGCCCCAGTCCTGCCCCAGCCCCGGCCCCCAGCCCAGCCCCAGCCCAGACCAGCCATAGAATTGGTTCCCGGCCCAGCCCCAGCCCTGCCCCCAGCCCAGCCCCAGCCCTGGCCCCAACCTCAGTCCCAGCCCTGGCCCCAGCCTCGGGCCCAGCCCTGTCCCAGGCCCAGCCCAGAACCCAGCCCAGCCTCAGCCCCGGCCCCAGCCCTGCCCCAGCCCCAGGACCGAGCTCAGCCCTGCCCTCAGCCACAGCCCAGCCCCAGCCCTGCCCCGGCCCAGCCCCAGCCCCAGCCCAGCCCCTGCCCTGGACCCAGCCCCAGTCGCAGCCCCGGCCCCAGCCCCAGCCATGCCCCAGAACAGCCCCCAGCCCTGCGCCAGCCCAGCCCCAGCCCTTCCCCAGCCCCAGCCCCAGACCAGGCCGCAGCCCAGCGTTAGCCCAGCCCTGCCCCCCAGCCCCAGCCCAGCCCCAGCCCTACCCCAGCCCAGCCCCAGCCCCAGCCCCAACCTCAGTCCCACCCCTGCTCCCAGCCCCGGCCCCAGGCTCTACTCCAGCCCTACCCTCGCCCAGCCCCAGCCCAGCCCCAGCCCCGGCTCCAGCCCCAGCCCCACCCTCGGACCCAGCCCTGCCCCAGCCACAGCCCAGCCCAGCCCAAGCCCAGAACCCAGCCCAGCCTCAGCCCCCGGCCGCAGCCCTGCCCCAGCCCCAGACCTAGCCCAGCCCTGCCCTCAGCCAAGCCCCAGCCTTGGCCCAGCCCAGCCTCCAGCCCAGGCCCACCCACGGCCCCAGCCCCGGCCCCAGTCCAGCACCCCGCCCTGCCCCAGCCCCAGCCCCTGCACCGAAACCCAGACCCACGCCCCGGCCCCCTACCCCAGCCCCAGCCCTAGCCCAGCCCTGGACCCAGCCCCCAGCCCTCCCAGCCCCCAGCCCCAGCCCCAGCCCCAGCCCCAGCCCAACCCCTGCCCTGGACCCAGCCCCAGCCCAGCCCCCAGCCCAGCCCCAGCCACAGCCCAGCCCCAGCCCTGGACCCAGCCCCAGTCGCAGCCCCATCCTCAGCCCAGACCCTAGCCCAGCCACAGCCCCGGCTCCAGTCCCCACCCCAGCCGCCAGCCCCAGCCCATCCCCAGCCCCAGTCCAGCCATAGAATTGGTTCCCGCCCCAGCCCACAGCCCAGAACCCAGCCCAGCCCCAGCCACAGCCCTGCCCCAGCCCCAGCCCTAGCCCAGCCCTGCCCTCAGCCCAGGCCCAGCCCTAGCCCAGCCCTGCTCTCAGCCACAGCCCCTGCCCCCAGCCCTGCCCCAGTCCCTGCCCCAGCCCAGTCCTGGTCCCAGCCCAGCCCCTGCCCTGCCCCCAGCCCCAGCCCTAGCCCTGCCCTTGACTTGGTTCCAGCCCCGACCCCCAGCCCTGGCCCCAGCCCAGCCCTGCCCCCAGCCGAGCCCCCGGCCCCAGACCCTAGCCCTGCCCCCAAACCCGGCCCCAGGCCAAGGCCCAGCCTCCAGCCTAGTTTCTGCCCCATCCCCGGGCCCCAGCCCAGCCCCAGCCCCAGCCCCAGCCCCAGCCCTGCCCCAGCCCCGGCCCCAGCCCCGGCCCCAGACTCGGCCCCAGCCCTGCCCCAGCCCTGTCCCCAGCCCCTTCCCTGCCCCAGCCCTACCCCAGCCCAGTCCCAGTCCCAGCCCAGGCCCAGCCCAGCCCCAGTCCCAGCCCCAGCCGTGGCCCCATCCCTGCCCCAGCCTTCAACCCAGCCTCATCCCCATCCCTGCCCCCCGCCCCAGCCCCAGCCCAGCCCCAGCCCTTCCCCAGCCCCAGCCCCAGACCAGGCCGCAGCCCAGCGTTAGCCCAGCCCTGCCCCCAGCCCCAGCCCCGGCCCCAGCCCTACCCCAGCCCAGCCCCAGCCCCCGGCCCCAACCTCAGTCCCACCCCTGCTCCCAGCCCCGGCCCCAGGCTCTACTCCAGCCCTACCCTCGCCCAAGCCCCAGCCCAGCCCCAGCCCCGGCTCCAGCCCCAGCCCCACCCTCGGACCCAGCCCTGCCCCAGCCACAGCCCAGCCCCAGCCCTGGACCCCAGCTCCAGTCGCAGCCCCGGCCACAGCCCAGACCCTAGCCCAGCCTCAGCCCCGGCTCCAGTCCCCGCCCCAGCTCAGCCCAGAACCCAGCCCAGCCCCAGCCCCGGACCCAGCCCCAGCCCCACCCTCGGACCCAGCCCTGCCCCAGCCACAGCCCAGCCCCAGCCCTGGACCCAGCCCCAGTCGCAGCCCCGGGCCACAGCCCAGACCCTAGCCCAGCCTCAGCCCCCGGCTCCAGTCCCCGCCCCAGCTCAGCCCAGAAACCAGCCCAGCACCAGCCCCGGCCCCCAGCCCCTGCCGCAGCCCCAGCCCCAGCCCCACCCTCGGCCCCAGCCCAGCCCCAGGCCCAGCCCAGCCCCAGCTCTGCCCTGGGACCCACCCCCAGACCCACCCCAGCCTCATCCCCAGCCCTTCCCCAGCCCAGCCCCCTGCCCCAGCCCCAGCCCAGCCCCTGCCCTGGACCCAGCCCCAGCCCCAGCCCAGCCCCAGCCCCAGCCCTGCCCCAGAACAGCCCCAGCCACCGCCCAGCCCCAGCCCTGGCCCCAGCCCCAGCCCCAGCCCTGCACCAGCCCAAACACCAGCCCCAGCCTGCCCCCGCCACAGCCCAGCCCCAGCCCTGGACCCAGCCCTAGCCCAGCCGCAGCCCTCTCCCAAGCCCTACCCCAGCCCAGCCCCAGCCACAGCCCCAGCCCCAGCCCTCTCCCAAGCCCCTACCCCAGCCCTGCCCCAGTCCCAACCCCAGCCGCAGCCCTGCCCCTGCCCTGGACCCAGCCACAGCCCTAGACACAGCCCCAGTCGCAGCCCCGGCCCCAGCCCAGCCCCTGCCGCAGCCCCCACTCCCATCCCTGCTTCCAGCCCATCCCCATCCCCACCGTGGGACCTAGCCCCAGCCCCAGCCCAGCCCCAGCTCTGCCCTGGACCCACCCCCAGCCCCACCCCAGCCTCATCCCCAGCCCTGCCCCAGCCCAGCCCCAGCCACAGCGCAGCCCCCAGCCCTGGACCCCAGCCTCAGGCCCAGCCCTGCCCCAGGCCCAGCCCAGACCCCAGCCCAGCCCCCACCCACGGCCCCCATCCCCGGACACAGCCCAGCCCTAGCCCAGCTCTGCACAGCCACAGCCCTAACCCAGCCCTGCCCTTAGCCCTACCCCCAGCCCTACCCAAGCCCTGCCCCCAGCCCCAGTCCCAGCCTCAGCCCCAGAGCAGCCCCAGCCCAGCACCTGCCCCCAGCCCTACGCCAGCCCAGTCCCGGGTCCCAGCCCAGCCCCAGCCCTGCCCCAGCTCTGGCCCCAGCCCTGTCCCCAGCCCCGGCCCCTGCCCCCAGCCCCAGACCTAGCCCAGACCTGCCCACAAGCCCCCAGCCACAGCCCAGCCCTAGCCCCAGCCCAGCCCCCAGCCCCAACCCTGCCCCAGCCCAGCCCCAGCCACAGCGCAGCCCCAGCCCTGGACCCCAGCCTCGGGCCCAGCCCCAACCCTGCCCCAGCCCAGCCCCAGCCACAGCCCAGCCCCAGCCCTGGACCCAGTCCCCAGCCCAGCCCCAGCCCAGCCCCAGCCCTGGAACCAGCCCCAGCTCAGCCACAGCCCCAGCCTGCCCTCAGCCCAGCCCCAACCACAACCCAGCCCTGCCCTGGACCCAGCCCCGGACCCAGCCCCAGATCCAGCCCCAGCCCCAGCCCTGTCCCTGCCCTACACCAGCCCAGCCCCAGCCCTTCTTCAGCCCCAGCCCTAGCCCAGACCTGCCCTCAGCCCAGCCCCAGCCCAGCCCCAGCCACAGTCCAGCCCAAGCCATGCCCCAGCCCTGACCCAGTCCCAGCCCCAGCCCCAGCCCCAGCCCTGCCCAGCCATGCCCCAGCCTTTCCCCAGTCCCAGCCCCAGCCCCAGCCCTGCCCCTGCCCTGGACCCAGCCCTAGCCCAGCCCCAGCCCCAGCCCTGCCCAAGCCATGCCCCAGCCCCTGCCCCAGTCCCAGCCCCAGCCCCAGCCCTGCCCCTGCCCTGGACCCAGCCCTAGCCCAGCCCAGCCCCAGCCCTGCCCAAGCCATGCCCCAACCCAGCCCCCAGCCCAGCCCCAGACACAGCCCAGCCCCAGCCCTGGACCCAGCCCCCAGTCGCAGCCCCCGGCCCCAGCCCAGACCCTAGCCCAGCCTCAGCCCCGGCTCCAGTCCCCCGCCCCAGCTCAGCCCAGAACCCAGCCCAGCCCCAGCCCCGGACCCAGCCCCAGCCCCACCCTCGGACCCAGCCCTGCCCCAGCCACAGCCCAGCCCCAGCCCTGGACCCAGCCCCAGTCGCAGCCCCGGCCACAGCCCAGACCCTAGCCCAGCCTCAGCCCCGGCTCCAGTCCCCGCCCCAGCTCAGCCCAGAAACCAGCCCAGCACCCAGCCCCGGGCCCCAGCCCTGCCGCAGCCCCAGCCCCAGCCCCACCCCTCGGCCCCAGCCCAGCCCCAGGCCCAGCCCAGCCCCCAGCTCTGCCCTGGACCCACCCCCCAGACCCACCCCAGCCTCATCCCCAGCCCTTCCCCAGCCCAGCCCCTGCCCCAGCCCCA
Organism: Melanerpes formicivorus; assembly: GCF_026170545.1. Classification (NCBI taxonomy): domain Eukaryota; kingdom Metazoa; phylum Chordata; class Aves; order Piciformes; family Picidae; genus Melanerpes; species Melanerpes formicivorus. The sequence goes on from NW_027143170.1 coordinate 6,520, forward strand.
GCCCAGCCCCTGCCCTGGACCCAGCCCCCAGCCCCAGCAGCCCCAGCCCAGCCCCTGCCCTGGACCCAGCCCCAGCCCCAGCCCAGCCCCAGCCCCAGCCCTGCCCCAGAACAGCCCCAGCCACTGCCCAGCCCCAGCCCTGGCCCCAGCCCCAGTCCCAGCCCTGCACCAGCCCAACCACCAGCCCCAGCCTGCCCCAGCCCAGCCCCAGCCACAGCCCAGCCCCAGCCCTGGACCCAGCCCTAGCCCAGCCCCAGCCCTCTCCCAAGCCCTACCCCAGCCCAGCCCCAGCCACAGCCGAGCCCCAGCCCTCTCCCAAGCCCTACCCCAGCCCTGCCCCAGTCCCAACCCCAGCCCCAGCCCTGCCCCTGCCCTGGACCCAGCCACAGCCCAACCCCAGCCCCAACCGTGCCCCAGCCCAGCCCCAGCCCCAACCCTGCCCCAGCCCAGCCCCAGCCACAGCCCAGCCACAGCCCTAGACCCAGCCCCAGTCGCAGCCCCCGGCCCCAGCCCAGCCCCTGCCGCAGCCCCACTCCCATCCCTGCTTCCAGCCCATCCCCATCCCCACCGTGGACCTAGCCCCAGCCCAGCCCCAGCTCTGCCCTGGACCCACCCCCAGCCCCACCCCAGCCTCATCCCCAGCCCTGCCCCAGCCCAGCCCCAGCCACAGCGCAGCCCCCAGCCCTGGACCCCAGCCCTCGGGCCCAGCCCTGCCCCAGGCCCAGCCCAGACCCCAGCCCAGCCCCACCCACGGCCCCATCCCCGGACACAGCCCAGCCCTAGCCCAGCTCTGCACAGCCACAGCCCTAACCCAGCCCTGCCCTTAGCCCTACCCCAGCCCTACCCAAGCCCTGCCCCCAGCCCCAGTCCCAGCCTCAGCCCCAGAGCAGCCCCAGCCCAGCACCTTCCCCAGCCCTACGCCAGCCCAGTCCCGGTCCCAGCCCAGCCCCAGCCCTGCCCCAGCTCTGGCCCCAGCCCTGTCCCCAGCCCCGGCCCCTGCCCCCAGCCCCAGACCTAGCCAAGACCTGCCCACAACCCCAGCCACAGCCCAGCCTTAGCCCCAGCCCAGCCCCAGCCCCAACCCTGCCCCAGCCCAGCCCCAGCCACAGCGCAGCCCCAGCCCTGGACCCCAGCCTCGGGCACAGCCCCAACTCTGCCCCAGCCCAGCCCCAGCCACAGCCCAGCCCCAGCCCTGGACCCAGTCCCAGCCCAGCCCCAGCCCAGCCCCAGCCCTGGAACCAGCCCCAGCTCAGCCACAGCCCCAGCCCTGCCCTCAGCCCAGCCCCAACCACAACCCAGCCCTGCCCTGGACCCAGCCCCGGACCCAGCCCCAGATCCAGCCCCAGCCCCAGCCCTGTCCCTGCCCTACACCAGCCCTGCCCCAGCCCTGACCCAGTCCCAGCCCCAGCCCCAGCCCCAGCCCTGCCCCAGCCATGCCCCAGGCTTTCCCCCAGTCCCAGCCCCAGCCCCAGCCCTGCCCCTGCCCTGGACCCAGCCCTAGCCCAGCCCCAGCCCCAGCCCTGCCCAAGCCATGCCCCAGCCCTGCCCCAGTCCCAGCCCCAGCCCCAGCCCTGCCCCCTGCCCTGGACCCAGCCCTAGCCCAGCCCCAGCCCCAGCCCTGCCCAAGCCATGCCCCAACCCAGCCCCAGCCCAGCCCCAGACACAGCCCAGCCCCAGCCCTGGACCCAGCCCCAGTCGCAGCCCCGGCCCCAGCCCAGACCCTAGCCCAGCCTCAGCCCCGGCTTCCAGTCCCCGCCCCAGCTCAGCCCAGAACCCAGCCCAGCCCCAGCCCCGGACCCAGCCCCAGCCCCCACCCTCGGACCCAGCCCTGCCCCAGCCACAGCCCAGCCCCAGCCCTGGACCCAGCCCCAGTCGCAGCCCCCGGCCACAGCCCAGACCCTAGCCCAGCCTCAGCCCCGGCTCCAGTCCCCGCCCCAGCTCAGCCCAGAAACCAGCCCAGCACCAGCCCCGGCCCCAGCCCTGCCGCAGCCCCAGCCCCAGCCCCACCCTCGGCCCCAGCCCAGCCCCAGGCCCAGCCCAGCCCCAGCTCTGCCCTGGACCCACCCCCAGACCCACCCCAGCCTCATCCCCAGCCCTTCCCCAGCCCAGCCCCTGCCCCAGCCCCAGCCCAGCCCCTGCCCTGGACCCAGCCCCAGCCCCAGCCCAGCCCCAGCCCCAGCCCTGCCCCAGAACAGCCCCAGCCACTGCCAGCCCCAGCCCTGGCCCCAGCCCCCAGTCCCAGCCCTGCACCAGCCCAACACCAGCCCCAGCCTGCCCCCAGCCCAGCCCCAGCCACAGCCCAGCCCCAGCCCTGGACCCAGCCCTAGCCCAGCCCCAGCCCTCTCCCAAGCCCTACCCCAGCCCAGCCCCAGCCACAGCCCAGCCCCCAGCCCTCTCCCAAGCCCTACCCCCAGCCCTGCCCCAGTCCCAACCCCCAGCCCCAGCCCTGCCCCTGCCCTGGACCCAGCCACAGCCCAACCCCCAGCCCCAACCGTGCCCCAGCCCAGCCCCAGCCCCAACCCTGCCCAGCCCAGCCCCAGCCACAGCCCAGCCACAGCCCTAGACCCAGCCCCAGTCGCAGCCCCGGCCCCAGCCCAGCCCCTGCCGCAGCCCCCACTCCCATCCCTGCTTCCAGCCCATCCCCATCCCCACCGTGGACCTAGCCCCAGCCCCAGCCCAGCCCCAGCTCTGCCCTGGACCCACCCCCAGCCCCACCCCAGCCTCATCCCCAGCCCTGCCCCAGCCCAGCCCCAGCCACAGCGCAGCCCCAGCCCTGGACCCCAGCCTCGGGCCCAGCCCTGCCCCAGGCCCAGCCCAGACCCCAGCCCAGCCCCACCCACGGCCCCATCCCCGGACACAGCCCAGCCCTAGCCCAGCTCTGCACAGCCACAGCCCTAACCCAGCCCTGCCCTTAGCCCTACCCCAGCCCTACCCAAGCCCTGCCCCCAGCCCCAGTCCCAGCCTCAGCCCCAGAGCAGCCCCAGCCCAGCACCTGCCCCAGCCCTACGCCAGCCCAGTCCCGGTCCAGCCCAGCCCCAGCCCTGCCCCAGCTCTGGCCCCAGCCCTGTCCCCAGCCCCGGCCCCTGCCCCAGCCCCAGACCTAGCCCAGACCTGCCCACAGCCCCAGCCACAGCCCAGCCCTAGCCCCAGCCCAGCCCCTGCCCCAACCCTGCCCCAGCCCAGCCCCAGCCACAGCGCAGCCCCAGCCCTGGACCCCAGCCTCGGGCCCAGCCCCAACTCTGCCCCAGCCCAGCCCCAGCCACAGCCCAGCCCCAGCCCTGGACCCAGTCCCAGCCCAGCCCCAGCCCAGCCCCAGCCCTGGAACCAGCCCCAGCTCAGCCACAGCCCCAGCCCTGCCCTCAGCCCAGCCCCAACCACAACCCAGCCCTGCCCTGGACCCAGCCCCGGACCCAGCCCCAGATCCAGCCCCAGCCCCAGCCCTGTCCCTGCCCTACACCAGCCCTGCCCCAGCCCTGCCCTCAGCCCAGCCCCAGCCCTTCTTCAGCCCCAGCCCTAGCCCAGACCTGCCCTCAGCCCAGCCCCAGCCCAGCCCCAGCCACAGTCCAGCCCAAGCCATGCCCCAGCCCCTGCCCCAGTCCCAGCCCCAGCCCCAGCCCTGCCCCAGCCATGCCCCAGCCTTTCCCCAGTCCCAGCCCCAGCCCCAGCCCTGCCCCTGCCCCTGGACCCAGCCCTAGCCCAGCCCCAGCCCCAGCCCTGCCCAAGCCATGCCCCAACCCAGCCCCCAGCCCAGCCCCAGACACAGCCCAGCCCCAGCCCTGGACCCAGCCCCAGTCGCAGCCCCGGCCCCAGCCCAGACCCTAGCCCAGCCTCAGCCACGGCGCCAGTCCCTGCCCCAGCCCAGCCCTGCCCCCAGCCCAGACCCAGCCACAGCCACAGCCCCAGCCCTGCCCTCAGCCCAGCCCCAACCACAACCCTGCCCCAGCCCTGGACCCAGCCCCAGATCCATCCCGAGCCCCAGCCCTGCCCCTGCCCTACCCCAGCCCTGCCCCAGCCTCGGGCCCAGCCCTGTCCCAGGCCCAGCCCAGAACCCAGCCCAGCCTCAACCCTGTCCCCAGCCCTGCCCCAGCCCCACCCCTAGCCTAGCCCTGCCCTCAGCCCAGCCCCATCCCAGCCCCAGCCCTAGCCCCACCCTCGGCCCCAGCCCAGCCCCAGCCCAGCCACAGCCAACGCCCAGTCCCAGCCCTGGAAACAGCCCAGCCCTAACACAGCCCCGACCACAGCCCCGGCCCCAGACACAGCCCAGACCCCGCCCCATCCCTGCCCCAGCCCAGCCCCAGCCCCAGCCCAACTCTAGCCCTGCCCCAGCCTCGGGCCCAGCCCTGCCCCAGCCCAGCCCCCGCCCCAGCCACAACCCAGCCACAGCCCTGGACCCAGCCCCAGATCCATCCCCAGCCACAGCCCTGCCCCAGCCCTGCCCTCAGCCCAGCCCCAGCCCTTCCCCAGCCCCAGACCTAGCCCAGACCTGGCCCCAGCCCTGCCCCAGCCCAGCCCCAGCCCCAGCCCAGCCCCAGCCCTGGACCCAGCCCTAGCCCAGCCCCAGCCCCAGCCCTGCCCAAGCCCTGCCCCAGCCCTGCCCCAGTCCCAGCCCCAGCCCCAGCCCTGCCCCTGCCCTGGACCCAGCCCCAGCCCAGCCCCAGCCCCAACCCTGCCCCAGCCCAGCCACAGCCCAGCCCCAGACCTGGACCCAGCCCCAGCCCAGCCCCAGCCCCAACCCTGCCCCAGCCCAGCCCCAGCCACAGCCCAGCCCCAGCCCTGGACCCAGCCCCAGTTGCAGCCCCGGCCCCAGCCCAGACCCTGCCGCAGCCCCACTCCCATCCCTGCTTCCAGCCCATCCCCATCCCCACCCTGGACCCAGCCCCAGCCCCAGCCCAGCCCCAGCTCTGCCCTGGACCCACCCCCAGCCCCACCCCAGCCTCATCCCCAGCCCTGCCCCAGCCCAGCCCCACCCACGGCCCCATCCCCGGACACAGCCCAGCCCTAGCCCAGCTCTGCACAGCCACAGCCCTAACCCAGCCCTGCCCTTAGCCCTACCCCAGCCCTACCCAAGCCCTGCCCCCCAGCCCCAGTCCCAGCCTCAGCCCCAGAGCAGCCCCAGCCCAGCACCTGCCCCAGCCGTACGCCAGCCCAGTCCCGGTCCCCAGCCCAGCCCCAGCCCTGCCCCAGCTCTGGCCCCAGCCCTGTCCCCAGCCCCGGCCCCTGCCCCAGCCCCAGACCTAGCCCAGACCTGCCCACAGCCCCAGCCCCAGCCCCAGCCCTGGCCCCAGCTTGTCCCAGCCCCAGTCCTGCCCCAGCCCCGGCCCCAGCCCAGCCCCAGCCCCAGACCAGCCATAGAATTGGTTCCCCGGCCCAGCCCCAGCCCTGCCCCCAGCCCAGCCCCAGCCCTGGCCCCAACCTCAGTCCCAGCCCTGCCCCAGCCTCGGGCCCAGCCCTGTCCCAGGCCCAGCCCAGAACCCAGCCCAGCCTCAGCCCCGGCCCCAGCCCTGCCCCAGCCCCAGACCAGCCATAGAATTGGTTCCCGGCCCAGCCCCAGCCCTGCCCCCAGCCCAGCCCCAGCCCTGGCCCCAACCTCAGTCCCAGCCCTGCCCCAGCCTCGGGCCCAGCCCTGTCCCAGGCCCAGCCCAGAACCCAGCCCAGCCTCAGCCCCGGCCCCAGCCCTGCCCCCAGCCCCAGACCGAGCCCAGCCCTGCCCTCAGCCACAGCCCAGCCCCAGCCCTGCCCCGGCCCAGCCCCAGCCCCAGCCCAGCCCCTGCCCTGGACCCAGCCCCAGTCGCAGCCCCGGCCCCAGCCCCAGCCATGCCCCAGAACAGCCCCAGCCCTGCGCCAGCCCAGCCCCAGCCCTTCCCCAGCCCCAGCCCCAGACCAGGCCGCAGCCCAGCGTTAGCCCAGCCCTGCCCCCAGCCCCAGCCCAGCCCCCAGCCCTACCCCAGCCCAGCCCCAGCCCCGGCCCCAACCTCAGTCCCACCCCTGCTCCCAGCCCCGGCCCCAGGCTCTACTCCAGCCCTACCCTCGCCCAGCCCCAGCCCAGCCCCAGCCCCGGCTCCAGCCCCAGCCCCACCCTCGGACCCAGCCCTGCCCCAGCCACAGCCCAGCCCCAGCCCAAGCCCAGAACCCAGCCCCAGCCTCAGCCCCGGCGCAGCCCTGCCCCAGCCCCAGACCTAGCCCAGCCCTGCCCTCAGCCAAGCCCCAGCCTTGGCCCAGCCCAGCCTCCAGCCCAGGCCCACCCACGGCCCCAGCCCCGGCCCCAGTCCAGCACCCGCCCTGCCCCAGCCCCAGCCCCTGCACCGAACCCAGACCCAGCCCCGGCCCCTACCCCAGCCCCAGCCCTAGCCCAGCCCTGGACCCAGCCCCAGCCCCAGCCCCAGCCCCAGCCCCAGCCCCAGCCCAACCCCTGCCCTGGACCCAGCCCCAGCCCAGCCCCAGCCCAGCCCCAGCCACAGCCCAGCCCCAGCCCTGGACCCAGCCCCAGTCGCAGCCCCATCCTCAGCCCAGACCCTAGCCCAGCCACAGCCCCGGCTCCAGTCCCCACCCCAGCCCCAGCCCCAGCCCATCCCCAGCCCCAGTCCAGCCATAGAATTGGTTCCCGCCCCCAGCCCAGCCCAGAACCCAGCCCAGCCCCAGCCACAGCCCTGCCCCAGCCCCAGCCCTAGCCCAGCCCTGCCCTCAGCCCAGGCCCAGCCCTAGCCCAGCCCTGCTCTCAGCCACAGCCCCTGCCCCAGCCCTGCCCCAGTCCCTGCCCCAGCCCAGTCCTGGTCCCAGCCCAGCCCCTGCCCTGCCCCAGCCCAGTCCTGGTCCCAGCCCAGCCCCTGCCCTGCCCCAGCCCCAGCCCTAGCCCTGCCCTTGACTTGGTTCCAGCCCCGACCCCAGCCCTGGCCCCAGCCCAGCCCTGCCCCCAGCCGAGCCCCGGCCCCAGACCCTAGCCCTGCCCCCAACCCGGCCCCAGGCCAAGGCCCAGCCTCCAGCCTAGTTCTGCCCCATCCCCGGCCCCAGCCCAGCCCCAGCCCCAGCCCCAGCCCCAGCCCTGCCCCAGCCCCGGCCCCAGCCCCGGCCCCAGACTCGGCCCCAGCCCCGCCCCAGCCCTGTCCCCAGCCCCTTCCCTGCCCCAGCCCTACCCCAGCCCAGTCCCAGTCCCAGCCCAGGCCCAGCCCAGCCCCAGTCCCAGCCCCAGCCGTGGCCCCATCCCTGCCCCAGCCTTCAACCCAGCCTCATCCCCATCCCTGCCCCCAGCCCCAGCCCCAGCCCAGCCCCAGCCCTTCCCCAGCCCCAGCCCCAGACCAGGCCGCAGCCCAGCGTTAGCCCAGCCCTGCCCCCAGCCCCAGCCCCGGCCCCAGCCCTACCCCAGCCCAGCCCCAGCCCCGGCCCCAACCTCAGTCCCACCCCTGCTCCCAGCCCCGGCCCCAGGCTCTACTCCAGCCCTACCCTCGCCCAGCCCCAGCCCAGCCCCAGCCCCGGCTCCAGCCCCAGCCCCACCCTCGGACCCAGCCCTGCCCCAGCCACAGCCCAGCCCCAGCCCTGGACCCAGCTCCAGTCGCAGCCCCGGCCACAGCCCAGACCCTAGCCCAGCCTCAGCCCCGGCTCCATCCCCGCCCCAGCTCAGCCCAGAACCGAGCCCAGCCCCAGCCCCGGACCCAGCCCCAGCCCCACCCTCGGACCCAGCCCTGCCCCAGCCACAGCCCAGCCCCAGCCCTGGACCCAGCCCCAGTCGCAGCCCCGGCCACAGCCCAGACCCTAGCCCAGCCTCAGCCCCGGCTCCAGTCCCCGCCCCAGCTCAGCCCAGAAACCAGCCCAGCACCAGCCCCGGCCCCAGCCCTGCCGCAGCCCCAGCCCCAGCCCCACCCTCGGCCCCATCCCCGGACACAGCCCAGCCCTAGCCCAGCTCTGCACAGCCACAGCCCTAACCCAGCCCTGCCCTTAGCCCTACCCCAGCCCTACCCAAGCCCTGCCCCCAGCCCCAGTCCCAGCCTCAGCCCCAGAGCAGCCCCAGCCCAGCACCTGCCCCAGCCCTACGCCAGCCCAGTTCCGGTCCCAGCCCAGCCCCAGCCCTGCCCCAGCTCTGGCCCCAGCCCTGTCCCCAGCCCCGGCCCCTGCCCCAGCCCCAGACCTAGCCCAGACCTGCCCACAGCCCCAGCCACAGCCCAGCCCTAGCCCCAGCCCAGCCCCAGCCCCAACCCTGCCCCAGCCCAGCCCCAGCCACAGCGCAGCCCCAGCCCTGGACCCCAGCCTCGGGCCCAGCCCCAACCCTGCCCCAGCCCAGCCCCAGCCACAGCCCAGCCCCAGCCCTGGACCCAGTCCCAGCCCAGCCCCAGCCCAGCCCCAGCCCTGGAACCAGCCCCAGCTCAGCCACAGCCCCAGCCCTGCCCTCAGCCCAGCCCCAACCACAACCCAGCCCTGCCCTGGACCCAGCCCCGGACCCAGCCCCAGATCCAGCCCCAGCCCCAGCCCTGTCCCTGCCCTACACCAGCCCAGCCCCAGCCCTTCTTCAGCCCCAGCCCTAGCCCAGACCTGCCCTCAGCCCAGCCCCAGCCCAGCCCCAGCCACAGTCCAGCCCAAGCCATGCCCCAGCCATGACCCAGTCCCAGCCCCAGCCCCAGCCCCAGCCCTGCCCCAGCCATGCCCCAGGCTTTCCCCAGTCCCAGCCCCAGCCCCAGCCCTGCCCCTGCCCTGGACCCAGCCCTAGCCCAGCCCCAGCCCCAGCCCTGCCCAAGCCATGCCCCAGCCCTGCCCCAGTCCCAGCCCCAGCCCCAGCCCTGCCCCTGCCCTGGACCCAGCCCTAGCCCAGCCCCAGCCCCAGCCCTGCCCAAGCCATGCCCCAACCCAGCCCCAGCCCAGCCCCAGACACAGCCCAGCCCCAGCCCTGGACCCAGCCCCAGTCGCAGCCCCGGCCCCAGCCCAGACCCTAGCCCAGCCTCAGCCCCGGCTCCAGTCCCCCGCCCCAGCTCAGCCCAGAACCCAGCCCAGCCCCAGCCCTGGACCCAGCCCCAGTCGCAGCCCCGGCCACAGCCCAGACCCTAGCCCAGCCTCAGCCCCGGCTCCAGTTCCCGCCCCAGCTCAGCCCAGAACCCAGCCCAGCCCCAGCCCCGGACCCAGCCCCAGCCCCACCCTCGGACCCAGCCCTGCCCCAGCCACAGCCCAGCCCCAGCCCTGGACCCAGCCCCAGTCGCAGCCCCGGCCACAGCCCAGACCCTAGCCCAGCCTCAGCCCCGGCTCCAGTCCCCGCCCCAGCTCAGCCCAGAAACCAGCCCAGCACCAGCCCCGGCCCCAGCCCTGCCGCAGCCCCAGCCCCAGCCCCACCCTCGGCCCCAGCCCAGCCCCAGGCCCAGCCCAGCCCCAGCTCTGCCCTGGACCCACCCCCAGACCCACCCCAGCCTCATCCCCAGCCCTTCCCCAGCCCAGCCCCTGCCCCAGCCCCAGCCCAGCCCCTGCCCTGGACCCAGCCCCAGCCCCAGCCCAGCCCCAGCCCCAGCCCTGCCCCAGAACAGCCCCAGCCACTGCCCAGCCCCAGCCCTGGCCCCAACCCCAGTCCCAGCCCTGCACCAGCCCAACACCAGCCCCAGCCTGCCCCAGCCCAGCCCCAGCCACAGCCCAGCCCCAGCCCTGGACCCAGCCCTAGCCCAGCCCCAGCCCTCTCCCAAGCCCTACCCCAGCCCAGCCCCAGCCACAGCCCAGCCCCAGCCCTCTCCCAAGCCCTACCCCAGCCCTGCCCCAGTCCCAACCCCAGCCCCAGCCCTGCCCCTGCCCTGGACCCAGCCACAGCCCAACCCCAGCCCCAACCGTGCCCCAGCCCAGCCCCAGCCCCAACCCTGCCCCAGCCCAGCCCCAGCCACAGCCCAGCCACAGCCCTAGACCCAGCCCCAGTCGCAGCCCCGGCCCCAGCCCAGCCCCTGCCGCAGCCCCACTCCCATCCCTGCTTCCAGCCCATCCCCATCCCCACCGTGGACCTAGCCCCAGCCCCAGCCCAGCCCCAGCTCTGCCCTGGACCCACCCCCAGCCCCACCCCAGCCTCATCCCCAGCCCTGCCCCAGCCCAGCCCCAGCCACAGCGCAGCCCCAGCCCTGGACCCCAGCCTCGGGCCCAGCCCTGCCCCAGGCCCAGCCCAGACCCCAGCCCAGCCCCACCCACGGCCCCATCCCCGGACACAGCCCAGCCCTAGCCCAGCTCTGCACAGCCACAGCCCTAACCCAGCCCTGCCCTTAGCCCTACCCCAGCCCTACCCAAGCCCTGCCCCCAGCCCCAGTCCCAGCCTCAGCCCCAGAGCAGCCCCAGCCCAGCACCTGCCCCAGCCCTACGCCAGCCCAGTCCCGGTCCCAGCCCAGCCCCAGCCCTGCCCCAGCTCTGGCCCCAGCCCTGTCCCCAGCCCCGGCCCCTGCCCCAGCCCCAGACCTAGCCCAGACCTGCCCACAGCCCCAGCCACAGCCCAGCCCTAGCCCCAGCCCAGCCCCAGCCCCAACCCTGCCCCAGCCCAGCCCCAGCCACAGCGCAGCCCCAGCCCTGGACCCCAGCCTCGGGCCCAGCCCCAACCCTGCCCCAGCCCAGCCCCAGCCACAGCCCAGCCCCAGCCCTGGACCCAGTCCCAGCCCAGCCCCAGCCCAGCCCCAGCCCTGGAACCAGCCCCAGCTCAGCCACAGCCCCAGCCCTGCCCTCAGCCCAGCCCCAACCACAACCCAGCCCTGCCCTGGACCCAGCCCCGGACCCAGCCCCAGATCCAGCCCCAGCCCCAGCCCTGTCCCTGCCCTACACCAGCCCTGCCCCAGCCCTGCCCTCAGCCCAGCCCCAGCCCTTCTTCAGCCCCAGCCCTAGCCCAGACCTGCCCTCAGCCCAGCCCCAGCCCAGCCCCAGCCACAGTCCAGCCCAAGCCATGCCCCAGCCCTGCCCCAGTCCCAGCCCCAGCCCCAGCCCTGCCCCAGCCATGCCCCAGGCTTTCCCCAGTCCCAGCCCCAGCCCCAGCCCTGCCCCTGCCCTGGACCCAGCCCTAGCCCAGCCCCAGCCCCAGCCCTGCCCAAGCCATGCCCCAGCCCTGCCCCAGTCCCAGCCCCAGCCCCAGCCCTGCCCCTGCCCTGGACCCAGCCGTAGCCCAGCCCCAGCCCCAGCCCTGCCCAAGCCATGCCCCAACCCAGCCCCAGCCCAGCCCCAGACACAGCCCAGCCCCAGCCCTGGACCCAGCCCCAGTCGCAGCCCCGGCCCCAGCCCAGACCCTAGCCCAGCCTCAGCCACGGCGCCAGTCCCTGCCCCAGCCCAGCCCTGCCCCAGCCCAGACCCAGCCACAGCCACAGCCCCAGCCCTGCCCTCAGCCCAGCCCCAACCACAACCCTGCCCCAGCCCTGGACCCAGCCCCAGATCCATCCCAAGCCCCAGCCCTGCCCCTGCCCCAGCCCCAGCCCTGCCCCAGCCTCGGGCCCAGCCCTGTCCCAGGCCCAGCCCAGAACCCAGCCCAGCCTCAACCCTGTCCCCAGCCCTGCCCCAGCCCCACCCCTAGCCTAGCCCTGCCCTCAGCCCAGCCCCATCCCAGCCCCAGCCCTAGCCCCACCCTCGGCCCCAGCCCAGCCCCAGCCCAGCCACAGCCAACGCCCAGTCCCAGCCCTGGAAACAGCCCAGCGCTAACACAGCCCCGACCACAGCCCCGGCCCCAGACACAGCCCAGACCCCGCCCCATCCCTGCCCCAGCCCAGCCCCAGCCCCAGCCCAACTCTAGCCCTGCCCCAGCCTCGGGCCCAGCCCTGCCACAGCCCAGCCCCGCCCCAGCCACAACCCAGCCACAGCCCTGGACCCAGCCCCAGATCCATCCCCAGCCACAGCCCTGCCCCAGCCCTGCCCTCAGCCCAGCCCCAGCCCTTCCCCAGCCCCAGACCTAGCCCAGACCTGGCCCCAGCCCTGCCCCAGCCCAGCCCCAGCCCCAGCCCAGCCCCAGCCCTGGACCCAGCCCTAGCCCAGCCCCAGCCCCAGCCCTGCCCAAGCCCTGCCCCAGCCCTGCCCCAGTCCCAGCCCCAGCCCCAGCCCTGCCCCTGCCCTGGACCCAGCCCCAGCCCAGCCCCAGCCCCAACCCTGCCCCAGCCCAGCCACAGCCCAGCCCCAGACCTGGACCCAGCCCCAGCCCAGCCCCAGCCCCAACCCTGCCCCAGCCCAGCCCCAGCCACAGCCCAGCCCCAGCCCTGGACCCAGCCCCAGTCGCAGCCCCGGCCCCAGCCCAGACCCTGCCGCAGCCCCACTCCCATCCCTGCTTCCAGCCCATCCCCATCCCCACCCTGGACCCAGCCCCAGCCCCAGCCCAGCCCCAGCTCTGCCCTGGACCCACCCCCAGCCCCACCCCAGCCTCATCCCCAGCCCTGCCCCAGCCCAGCCCCACCCACGGCCCCATCCCCGGACACAGCCCAGCCCTAGCCCAGCTCTGCACAGCCACAGCCCTAACCCAGCCCTGCCCTTAGCCCTACCCCAGCCCTACCCAAGCCCTGCCCCCAGCCCCAGTCCCAGCCTCAGCCCCAGAGCAGCCCCAGCCCAGCACCTGCCCCAGCCGTACGCCAGCCCAGTCCCGGTCCCCAGCCCAGCCCCAGCCCTGCCCCAGCTCTGGCCCCAGCCCTGTCCCCAGCCCCGGCCCCTGCCCCAGCCCCAGACCTAGCCCAGACCTGCCCACAGCCCCCAGCCCCAGCCCCAGCCCTGGCCCCAGCTTGTCCCAGCCCCAGTCCTGCCCCAGCCCCGGCCCCAGCCCAGCCCCAGCCCCAGACCAGCCATAGAATTGGTTCCCGGCCCAGCCCCAGCCCTGCCCCCAGCCCAGCCCCAGCCCTGGCCCCAACCTCAGTCCCAGCCCTGCCCCAGCCCCGGCCCCAGCCCTGCCCCAGCCCCAGACCGAGCCCAGCCCTGCCCTCAGCCACAGCCCAGCCCCAGCCCTGCCCCGGCCCAGCCCCAGCCCCACTCCCATCCCTGCCCCCAGCCGTGCCCCAGCCCAGCCCCGGCCCCAGCCCAGCCCCACTCCCATCCCTGCCCCCCAGCCCTGCCCTCAGCCCAGCCCCTGACCTAGCCCAGCCCTGCCCTCAGCCCAGGCCCGGCCCAGCCCCCAGCCCAGCCCCACCCACGGCCCCAGCCCCGGCCCCAGGCCAGCCCTAGCCCAGCCCTTCCCCAGCCCCAGCCCTGCACCGAACCCAGCCCCAGCCCTGGCCCCTGCCCCGGCCCCTGCCCCAGCCCCAGCCTGGCCCTCAGCCCCAGCCCCAGCCCCAGCCCAGCCCCTGCCCTGGACCCAGCCCCAGCCCCACCCCTGCCCCAGCCAGAGCCCCAGCCCCAGCCCTGTCCCAGCCCCAGCCCAGCCATAGACTTGATTCCCGCCCCAGCCCCAGCCCAGAACCCAGCCCAGCCTCAGCCCCGGCCGCAGCCCTGCCCCAGCCCCAGACCTAGCCCAGCCCTGCCCTCAGCCCAGGCCCATCCCAGCCCCAGCCCCAGCCCCACCCACGGCCTCTGCCCAGCCCTTCCCTACCCCACCCCTGTCCCAGCCCCAGCCCAGAACCCAGCCCAGCCTCAACCCTGGCCCCAGCCCTGCCCCAGCCCCACCCCTAGCCTAGCCCTGCCCTCAGCCCAGCCCCAGCCCTGCCCCAGCCCCAGCCCCAGCCCTGCCCCACCCCAGCCCCAGGCCCAGCCCAGCACAGCCCCAAACCCAGCCACAGACCCAGCCCCAGCCCTGGACCCTGCCCCAGCCCAAACCCAGCCCAGCCCCAGCCCTGGACCCTGCCCAAGCTCCAGCACCAGCCCCAGCCCTGCCCTCAGCCCAGCCCCAACCACAACCCAGCCCCAGCCCTGGACCCAGCCCCAGATCCATCCCCATCCCCAGCCCTGCCCCAGCCCTGCCCCAGCCCCAGCCCTAGCCCAGCCCTGCCTACAGCCCCAGCCCCAGCCCCACACCAGCCCCAGCCCTGGACCCAGCCCCAGCCCAGCCCCAGCCAAAGCCCCAGCCCCAGCCCTGCCCCAGCCCAGCCCCAGCCCCAGCCCTGCCCCAACCCCCGCCCCATCCCTGCCCCAGCCCAGCCCCAGCCCCAGCCCAGTACAGCCCCAGCCCCACTCCTGCCCCACTCCAGCCCCCAGCCACAGCCACAGCCCAACCCCAGCCCTGGACCCAGCCCTAGCCCTAGCCCAGCCCAGACGCAGGCCCAGCCACAGCCCAGCCCTAGCCCAGCCACAGCCTTAGCCCCGGCCACAGCCCAGTCCCTGCCCAGCCCTACTCACATCCCTGCCCCCAGCCCTGCCCCAGCCCCAGCCCCAGCCCTGCCCCCAGCCCAGCCCCAGCCCAAGGCCCAGCCTCCAGCCTAGTCCTGCCCCAGCCCCGGCCCCAACCCAGCCCCAGCCCCGGCCCCAACCTCAGTCCCAGCCCTGTCCCAGCCCCAGCCCAGCCCCTGCCCTGGACCCAGCCCCAGCCCCAGCCCAGCCCCATCCCCAACCTGGACCCAGCCCTAGCCCCAGCCCCAACCCAGCCCTGCAGCGGCCCAGCCCCAGCCCCAACCCAGCCCCTGCCCTGGACCCAGCCCCAGCCCAGCCCCTGCCACAGCCCTGTCCTGGCCCAGCCCCAGCCCCAGCCCAGCCCCAGCCCTGGACCCAGCCCCAGTCGCAGCCCCGGCCCCAGCCCTGCTCCCAGCCCCAGCCCCAGCCCTGGCTCCAGTCCCCGCCCCAGCCCTAGCCCAGCCCTGCCCTCAGCCCAGGCCCAGCCCAGCCCCCAGCCCAGCCCCACCCACGGCCCCAGCCCCGGCCCCAGGCCAGCCCTAGCCCAGCCCTGCCCCAGCCCCTGCCCTGCCCCAGCCCCAGCCCAGCACCAAACCCAGCCCCAGCCCTGGCCCCTGCCCCGGCCCCTGACCCAGCCCCAGCCCTGCCCTCAGCCGCAGCCCCAGCCCCAGCCCAGTCCCTGCCCTGGACCCAGCCCCAGCCCAGCCCCAGCCCCCACCCCTGCCCCAGCCCAGCCCCGGCCCCTACCCAGCCCGTCTCTCATCCCTGACCCCAACCATGCCCAAGCCCCGGCCCAGCCCCAGCCCCAGCCCAGCCCAGCCCAGCCCCTGCCCTGGACCCAGCCCCAGCCCAGCCCCTGCCACAGCCCTGTCCCGGCCCAGCCCCAGCCACAGCTCAGCCCCAGCCCTGGACCCAACCCCAGTCGCAGCCCCGGCCCCAGCCCAGACCCTAGCCCAGCCTCAGCCCCGGCTCCAGTCCCCAGCCCAGCCCTGCTCCCAGCCCCGGCCCCAGCCCCGGCTCCAGTCCCCGCCCCAGCCCAGCCCAGAACCCAGCCCAACACCAGCCCCGGCACCAGCACTGCCGCAGCCCCAGCCCCACCCCCAGCCCTAGCCCAGCCCCTGCCGCAGCCCCACTCCCATCCCTGCTTCCAGCCCATCCTTATCCCTACCATGGACAAAGCCCCAGCCCAGCCCCAGCTCTGCCCTGGACCCACCCCCAGCCCCACCCCAGCCTCATCCCCAGCCCTGCCCCAGCCCAGCCCCGGCCCCAGCCCAGCCTCACTCCCATCCTTGCCCCCAGCCCTGCCTTCAGCCCAGCCCCGTCCCCAGCCCAGCCCCACTCCCATCCCTGCCCCCAGCCCTGCCCTCAGCCCAGCCCCAGCCCTAGCCCAGCCCTGCCCTCAGCCCAGGCCGAGCCCAGCCCCCAGCCCAGCCCCACCCACGGCCCCAGCCCCGGCCCCAGGCCAGCCCTAGCCCAGCCCTGCCCCAGCCCCTGCCCTGCACCGAACCCAGCACCAGCCCTGGCCCCTGCCCTGGCCCCTGCCCCAGCCCCAGCCCTGCCCTCAGCCCCAGCCCCAGCTCCAGCCCAGCCCCAGCCACAGCCCCAGCCCCAGCCCTGGACCCTGCCCCAGCCCAACCCCAGCCAGAGCCCCAGCCGTGGACCCAGCCCCAGCTCAGCCCCAGCCCCAGACCTGCCCCGGCCCAGCCCCAGCAACAGCCACAGCCCCAGCCCTGCCCTCAGCCCAGCCCCAACCACAACCCAGCCCCAGCCCTGGACCCAGCCCCAGATCCATCCCCAGCCCCAGCCCTGCCCCAGCCCTGGACCCAGCCCCAGCCCTAGCCCAGCCCTGCCTACAGCCCCAGCCCCAGCCCCACACCAGCCCCAGCCCTGGACCCAGCCCCAGTCGCAGCCCCGGCCCCAGCCCAGACCCTAGCCCAGCCTCAGCCCCGGCTCCAGTGCTCGCCCCAGCCCAGCCCTGCTCCCAGCCCTGGCCCCAGCCCCAGCTCCAGTCCCCGCCCCATCCCAGCCCAGAACCCAGCCCAGCACCAGCCCTGGCCCCAGCACTGCTGCAGCCCCAGCCCCACCCCCAGCCCTAGCCCAGCCCCTGCCGCAGCCCCACTCCCATCCCTGCTTCCAGCCCATCCCCATCCCCACCCTGGACCCAGCCCCAGCTCCAGCCCAGCCCCAGCCACAGCCCCAGCCCCAGCCCTGGACCCTGCCCCAGCCCAACCCCAGCCAGAGCCCCAGCCCTGGACCCAGCCCCAGCTCAGCCCCAGCCCCAGACCTGCCCCGGCCCAGCCCCAGCAACAGCCACAGCCCCAGCCCTGCCCTCAGCCCAGCCCCAACCACAACCCAGCCCCAGCCCTGGACCCAGCCCCAGATCCATCCCCAGCCCCAGCCCTGCCCCAGCCCTGGACCCAGCCCCAGCCCTAGCCCAGCCCTGCCTACAGCCCCAGCCCCAGCCCCACACCAGCCCCAGCCCTGGACCCAGCCCCAGTCGCAGCCCCGGCCCCAGCCCAGACCCTAGCCCAGCCTCAGCCCCGGCTCCAGTGCTCGCCCCAGCCCAGCCCTGCTCCCAGCCCCGGCCCCAGCCCCAGCTCCAGTCCCCGCCCCATCCCAGCCCAGAACCCAGCCCAGCACCAGCCCTGGCCCCAGCACTGCCGCAGCCCCAGCCCCACCCCCAGCCCTAGCCCAGCCCCTGCCGCAGCCCCACTCCCATCCCTGCTTCCAGCCCATCCCCATCCCCACCCTGGACCCAGCCCCAGCCCCAGCCCAGCCCCAGCTCTGCCCTGGACCCACCCCCAGCCCCACCCCAGCCTCATCCCCAGCCCTTCCCCAGCCCAGCCCCTGCCCCAGCCCCAGCCCAGCCCCTGCCCCAGCCCTACCCCAGCCCAGCCCCAGCCCTAACCCAGCCCCAGCCCTGGACCCAGCCCCAGCCCCAGCCCTGGACTCAGCCCTACCCCAGCCCAGACCCCAGCCCAGCCCCACCCACGGCCCCATCCCCGGCCCCAGCCCAACCCTAGCCCAGCACTGCACAGCCACAGCTCCAGCCCAGCACCTGCCCCAGCCCTACCCCAGCCCAGCCCCAGGCCTAACCCAGCCCCAGCCCTGGACCCAGCCCCAGCCCCAGCCCTGGACTCAGCCCTACCCCAGCCCTGTCCCCAGCCCCAGCCCTGCACCCAACCCAGACCCAGCCCTGCCCGAGCTCTGGCCCAGCCCTGTCCCCAGCCCCGGCCCCTGCCCCAGCCCCAGCCCTGCCCTGGACCCAGCCCCAGCCCAGCCCTGCCCCAGCCCTGCTCTCAGCCCCAGCCCCAGCCCACAGCAGCCACAGCCGTGCCCCAGCCCTGGACCCAGCCCCAGCCCCAGCCCTGGACTCAGCCCTACCCCAGCCCTGTCCCCAGCCCCAGCCCTGCACCCAACCCAGCCCCAGCCCTGCCCTAGGTCTGGCCCCAGCCCTGTCCCCCAGCCCCGGCCCCTGCCCCAGCCCCAGCCCTGCCCTGGACCCAGCCCCAGCCCAGCCCAGCCCCAGCCCTGCCCCAGCCCAGCCCCGGCCCCAGCCCTACCCCAGCCCAGCCCCAGCCCTAACCCAGCCCCAGCCCTGGACCCAGCCCCAGCCCCACCCTCAGCCCCAGCCCAGCCCCTGCCCCAGCCCTACCCCAGCCCAGCCCCAGCCCTAACCCAGCCCCAGCCCTGGACCCAGCCCCAGCCCCAGCCCTGGACTCAGCCCTACCCCAGCCCAGACCCCAGCCCAGCCCCACCCACGGCCCCATCCCCGGCCCCAGCCCAACCCTAGCCCAGCACTGCACAGCCACAGCTCCAGCCCAGCACCTGCCCCAGCCCTACCCCAGCCCAGCCCCAGGCCTAACCCAGCCCCAGCCCTGGACCCAGCCCCAGCCCCAGCCCTGGACTCAGCCCTACCCCAGCCCTGTCCCCAGCCCCAGCCCTGCACCCAACCCAGACCCAGCCCTGCCCGAGCTCTGGCCCAGCCCTGTCCCCAGCCCCGGCCCCTGCCCCAGCCCCAGCCCTGCCCTGGACCCAGCCCCAGCCCAGCCCTGCCCCAGCCCTGCTCTCAGCCCCAGCCCCAGCCCACAGCAGCCACAGCCGTGCCCCAGCCCTGGACCCAGCCCCAGCCCCAGCCCTGGACTCAGCCCTACCCCAGCCCTGTCCCCAGCCCCAGCCCTGCACCCAACCCAGCCCCAGCCCTGCCCTAGGTCTGGCCCCAGCCCTGTCCCCAGCCCCGGCCCCTGCCCCAGCCCCAGCCCTGCCCTGGACCCAGCCCCAGCCCAGCCCAGCCCCAGCCCTGCCCCAGCCCAGCCCCGGCCCCAGCCCAGCCCCACTCCCATCCCTGCCCCCAGCCCTGCCCCAGCCCAGCCCCACTCCCAACCCTGCCCCCAGCCCTGCCCTCAGCCCAGCCCCAGCCCTAGCCCAGCCCTGCCCTCAGCCCAGGCCCAGCCCAGCCCCCAGCCCAGCCCCACCCACGGCCCCAGCCCAGGCCACAGGCCAGCCCTAGCCCAGCCCTGCCCCAGCCCCTGCCCTGCCCCAGCCCCAGCCCTGCACCGAACCCAGCCCCAGCCCCAACCCCTGGCCTGGCCCCACCCCAAGCCCAGCCCTCAGCCCCAGACCCAGCCCAGCGCCTGCCCTGGACCCAGCCCCAGCCCAACCCCAGCCCCAGCCCTGCCCCAGCCCAGCCCCGGCCCCTGCCCAGCCCCTCTCCCAGCCCTGCCCCAGCCCAGCCCCAGCACCAGCCCCAGCCTAGCCCCTGCCCTGGACCCAGCCCCAGCCCTAGACCAGCCCCAGCCCCAGCCCTGCCCCCAGCCCAGCCCCATCCCCAACCTGGACCCAGCCCCAGCCCAGCCCCAGCCCAGCCCCAGCCCAGCCACATCCCCAGCTCCAGCCCCAGCCCCAGCCCTGCCCCAACCCCCGCCCCATCCCTGCCCCAGCCCAGCCCCAGCCCCAGCCCAGCACAGCCCCAGCCCCACTCCTGCCCCACCCCAGCCCCCAGCCCAGCCACAGCCCAACCCCAGCCCTGGACCCAGCCCTAGCCCTAGCCCAGCCCAGACGCACGCCCAGCAACAGCCCAGCCCTAGCCCAGCCCTGCCCCAGCCCCGGCCCAGCACCAGCCCCAGCCCCAGCCCCAGCCCCACCCTCGGCCCCAGCCACAGCCCAACCCCAGCCCTGGACCCAGCCCCAGCCCTGCCCCAGCCCTGGACTAAGCCCCAGCCGCAGCCCCGGTCCCGGCTCCAGCCCAGCCATAGCTCAGCCTTGCCCCAGCCCCAGCCACAGCCCAGCCCCAGCCCCAGCCCCACACCCGGCCCCAGCCCCAGCCACAGCCCAGCCCCAACCCCAGCCCCACCCCCAGCCCCAGCCACAGCCCCAGCCCTAGCCCACCCCTGCCCACAGCCCCAGCCCCAGCCCCACACCAGCCCCAGCCCAGCCCCAGCCAAAGCCCCTGCCCCAGCCCTGGACCCAGCCCCAGCCCAGCCCCAGCCAAAGCCCCAGCCCCAGCCCTGCCCCAGCACAGCCCCAGCCCCAGCCCCAGCCCTGCCCCAGCCCTGGACCCAGCCCCAGCCCAGCCCCAGCCCAGCCACAGCCCCAGCCCCATCCCCCGCCCCATCCCTGCCCCAGCCCAGCCCCAGCCCCAGCCCAGCACAGCCCCAGCCCCACTCCTGCCCCACCCCAGCCCCCAGCCCCAGCCACAGCCCAACCCCAGCCCTGGACCCAGCCCTAGCCCTAGCCCAGCCCAGACGCAGGCCCAGCCACAGCCCAGCCCTAGCCCAGCCCTGCCCCAGCCCCGGCCCCAGCCCAGTCCCTGCCCAGCCCCACTCCCATCCCTGCCCACAGCCCTGCCCCAGCCCCAGCCACAGCCCAGCCCCAGCCCCAGCCCCACCCTCGGCCCCAGCCCAGCCCCTGCCCAGCCCCCCTCCCATCCCTGCCCCCAGCCCTGCCCCAGCCCCAGCCACAGCCCCAGCCCTGCCCCCAGCCCAGCCCCAGCCCAAGGCCCAGCCTCCAGCCTAGTCCTGCCCCAGCCCCGGCCCCAACCCAGCCCCAGGCCCGGCCCCAACCTCAGTCCCAGCCCTGCTCCCAGCCCTGGTCCCAGCTCCGGCTCCAACCCTGCCCCAGCCCTGCCCTGGACCCAGCCCCAGCCCCGGCCCTGACCCCAGCCCCGGCCCCAGCCCAGCCCTAGCCCAGCCCTGTTCCAGCCCCAGCCCTGCCCCAGTCCCAGCCCCTGCCCCAGCCCATCCCCTGCCCCAGCCCAGCACTGCCACAGCCCCAGCCCAACCCCAGCCCAGCCCCAGCCCCAGCCCTGCCCAAGCCCTGCCCCAGCCCTGGATCCAGCCCCAGCCCAGCCCCAGCCACAGCGCAGCCCCAGCCCCGGACCCCAGCCTAGGGTCCAGCCCTGCCCCAGGCCCAGCCCAGACCCCAGCCCTGCCCCACCCACGGCCCCATCCCCGGCCCCAGCCCAGCCCTAGCCCTAGCCCTGGACCCAGCCCTGCCCAAGCCCTGCCCCAGCCCTGACCCAGTCCCAGCCCCTGCCCCAGCCCAGCCCCTGCCCCAGACCAGCACAGCCCCAGCCCCAGCCACAGCCCCATCCCCAGCCCAAGCCCTGGACCCAGCCCCAGCCCAGCCCCAGCCACCGCCCAGCCCCCAGCACTGGACCCAGCCCCAGATCCAGCCGCGGCCCCAGCCCAGCCCTAGCCCTAGCCCTGGACCTAGCCCCTGCCCCAGCCCTGTCCCAGTCCCTGCCCCAGCCCCAGCCCCAGCCCCACCCCTGGCCCCAGCCCCGGCCCCAGCCCAGCCCTAGCCCAGCCCTGTTCCAGCCCCCGCCCTGCCCCAGCCCCAGCCCTGCACCGAACCCAGCACCAGCCCGGCCCCAGCCCTGCCCCAGCTCTGGCCCCAGCCGTGTCCCCAGCCCCGGCCCCTGCCCCAGCCCCAGCCCAGCCCAGGCCTGCCCTCAGCCCCAGCCACAGCGCAGCCCCAGCCCAGGATCAGCCCCAGCCCCAGCCCTGCCCCAGCCGTGCCCTCAGCCCAGCCCCAGCCCTGCCCTCAGTCCCAGCCCCAGCCCAACCCCAGCCCAGCCCCAGCCACAGCCCAGCTCTAGCCGAAGGCCCAGCCCTAGCCCAGCCCCAGCCCCAGCCCTGCCCAAGCCCTGCCCCAGCCCCTGCCCCAGTCCCAGCCCCTGCCCCAGCCCAGCCCCTGCCCCAGCCCAGCACAGCCCCAGCCCCAGCCACAGCCCGAGCCCCAGCCCCAGCCCTAGACCCAGCCCCAGCCCAGCCCCAGCCACCGCCCAGCCCCAGCACTGGACCCAGCCCCAGATCCAGCCCCAGCCCCCAGCCCTGCCACAGCCCTGCCCTCAGCCCCAGCCCCAGCCCTTCCCCAGCCCCAGCCCTAGCCCAGACCTGCCCTCAGCCCCAGCCCCAGCCCAGCCACAGCCACAGCCCAGCCCCCAGCCCTGGACCCAGCCCCAGTCGCAGCCCCGGCCCCAGCCCATACCCTAGCCCAGCCTCAGCCCCGGCTCCAGTCCCCGCTCCAGCCCAGCCCACAGCACCAGACCCAGACCCAGCCCCACCCTCGGCCCCAGCCACAGCACAACCCCCAGCCCTGGACCCAGCCCCAGGCCTGCCCCAGCCCTGGACTAAGCCCCAGCCCCAGCCCCGGCCCCCAGCCCAGCCCTAGCCCTAGCCCTGGACCTAGCCCCTGCCCCAGCCCTGTCCCAGTCCCTGCCCCAGCCCCAGCCCCAGCCCCACCCCTGGCCCCAGCCCCGGCCCCAGCCCAGCCCTAGCCCAGCCCTGTTCCAGCCCCCGCCCTGCCCCAGCCCCAGCCCTGCACCGAACCCAGCACCAGCCCGGCCCCAGCCCTGCCCCAGCTCTGGCCCCAGCCGTGTCCCCAGCCCCGGCCCCTGCCCCAGCCCCAGCCCAGCCCAGGCCTGCCCTCAGCCCCAGCCACAGCGCAGCACCAGCCCAGGATCAGCCCCAGCCCCAGCCCTGCCCCCAGCCCTGACCTCAGCCCAGCCCCCAGCCCTGCCCTCAGTCCCAGCCCCAGCCCAACCCCAGCCCAGCCCCAGCCACAGCCCAGCTCTAGCCGAAGGCCCAGCCCTAGCCCAGCCCCAGCCCCAGCCCTGCCCAAGCCCTGCCCCAGCCCTGCCCCAGTCCCAGCCCCTGCCCCAGGCCAGCCCCTGCCCCAGCCCAGCACAGCCCCAGCCCCAGCCACAGCCCGAGCCCCAGCCCCAGCCCTAGACCCAGCCCCAGCCCAGCCCCAGCCACCGCCCAGCCCCCAGCACTGGACCCAGCCCCAGATCCAGCCCCAGCCCCAGCCCTGCCCCAGCCCTGCCCTCAGCCCCAGCCCCAGCCCTTCCCCAGCCCCAGCCCTAGCCCAGACCTGCCCTCAGCCCCAGCCACAGCCCAGCCACAGCCACAGCCCAGCCCCAGCCCTGGACCCAGCCCCCAGTCGCAGGCCCCGGCCCCAGCCCATACCCTAGCCCAGCCTCAGCCCCGGCTCCAGTCCCCGCTCCAGCCCAGCCCAGCACCAGACCCAGCCCCAGCCCCCACCCTCGGCCCCAGCCACAGCCCAACCCCAGCCCTGGACCCAGCCCCAGGCCTGCCCCAAGCCCTGGATTAAGCCCCAGCCCCAGCCCCGGCCCCAGCCCAGACCCTAGCCCAGCCTTGCCCCAGCCCCAGCCACAGCCCAGGCCCATCCCCAGCCCCACCCCCGGCCCCAGCCCAGACCCTGCCCAGCCCCCACTCACATCCCAGCCCCCAGCCCTGCCCCTGCCCCAGCCCCACTCACATCCCTGCCCCCAGCCCTGCCCCAGCCCCAGCCCCAGCCCCAGCCCTAGCCCAGCCCTGCCCACAGCCCCAGCCCCAGCCCCCACACCAGCCCCCAGCCCTGGACCCAGCCCCAGCCCAGACCCAGCCAAAGCCCCAGCCCCAGCCCTGCCCCAGCACAGCCCCAGCCCCAGCCCCAGCCCTGCCCCAGCCCTGGACCCAGCCCCAGCCCAGCCACAGCCCAGCCACAGCCCCAGCCCCAGCCCCAGCCCGCCAGCCCTGCCCCAACCCCCGCCCCATCCCTGCCCCCAGCCCATCCCCAGCCCCAGCCCAGCACAGCCCCAGCCCCACTCCTGCCCCACCCCAGCCCCCAGCCCCAGCCACAGCCCAACCCCCAGCCCTGGACCCAGCCCTAGCCCTAGCCCAGCCTAGACGCAGGCCCAGCCACAGCCCAGCCCTAGCCCAGCCCTGACCCAGCCCCGGCCCCAGCCCAGTCCCTGCCCAGCCCCACTCCCATCCCTGCCCACAGCCCTGCCCCAGCCACAGCCACAGCCCAGCCCCAGCCCTGGACCCAGCCCCAAGTCGCAGCCCCGGCCCCAGCCCAGACCCTAGCCCAGCCTCAGCCCCGGCTCCAGCCCCGGCTCCAGTCCCTGCCCTGGCCCAGCCCAGCCCCAGCCCTGGACCCAGCCCCCAGTTTCAGCCCCGGCCCCAGCCCAGACCCTAGCCCAGCCTCAGCCCCGGCTCCAGTCCCCGCCCCAGCCCAGCCCAGCACCAGCCCCAGCCCCAGCCCCAGCCCCAGCCCCACCCTCGGCCCCAGCCACAGCCCAACAGCAGCCCTGGACCCAGCCCCAGCCCTGCCCCAGCCCTGGACTAAGCCCCAGCCGCAGCCCCGGCCCCGGCCCCAGCCCTGCGCTAGCCCAGCCTTGCCCCCAGCCCCAGCCACAGCCCAGCCCCAGCCCCAGCCCCACCCCTGGCCCCAACCCCAGCCACAGCCCAGCCCCAGCCCCAGCCCCACCCCCAGCCCCAGCCCCAGCCCCAGCCCTAGCCCAGCCCTGCCCACAGCCCCAGCCCCAGCCCCACACCAGCCCCAGCCCAGCCCCAGCCCCAGCCCAGCCCCAGCCCTGGACCCCAGCCCCGGACCCAGCCCCAGTCGCAGCCCCGGCCCCAGCCCAGACCCTAGCCCAGCCTCAGCCCCGGCTCAAGTCCCCGCCCAAGCCCAGCCCCAGCCCCAGCCCCAGCCTAGCCCCTGCCCTGGACCCAGCGCCAGCCCCAGGCCAGCCCCAGCCCCAGCCCTGCCCCCAGCCCAGACCCAGACTCAGGTCTAGCCCAGGCCCTGCCCTGGACCCTGCCCCAGCCCTGCCCCAGCCCCAGAGCTGCGCCAGCCCAGCCACAGCCACAGCCCAGCCCCGGCCCCTGGACCCAGCCCCTGCCCTAACCCAGCCCCAGCCCAGCCCCAGCCACCGCCCAGCCCCCAGCCCTGCCCCAAGCCCAGCCCCATCCCCATCCTGGACCCAGCCCCAGCACCACCCCAGCCTCATCCCCAGCCCTGCCCCAGCCCAGCCCCAGCCACAGCGCAGCCCCCAGCCCCCGGACCCCAGCCTTGGGTCCAGCCCTGCCCCAGGCCCAGCCCAGACCCCAGCCCAGCCCCACCCACGGCACCATCCCCGGCCCCAGCCCAGCCCTAGCCCCTAGCCCTGGACCCAGCCCCTGCCCCAGCCCTCTCCCAGTCCCTGCCCCCAGCCCCAGCCCCAGCCCCACCCCTGGCCCCAGCCCCGGCCCCAGCCCAGCCCTAGCCCAGCCCTGTTCCAGTCCCCGCCCTGCCCCAGCCCCAGCCCTGCACCGAACCCAGCACCAGCCCGGCCCCCAGCCCTGCCCCAGCTCTGGCCCCAGCCGTGTCCCCAGCCCCGGCCCCTGCCCCAGCCCCAGCCCAGCCCAGGCCTGCCCTCAGCCCCAGCCACAGCCCAGCCCCAGCCCAGGACCCAGCCCCAGCCCCAGCCCTGCCCCAGCCCTGCCCTCAGCCCAGCCCCAGCCCTGCCCTCAGTCCCAGCCCCAGCCCAACCCCAGCCCAGCCCCAGCCACAGCCCAGCCCTAGCCGAAGGCCCAGCCCTAGCCCAGCCCCAGCCCCAGCCCTGCCCAAGCCCTGCCCCAGCCCTGCCCCAGTCCCAGCCCCTGCCCCAGCCCAGCCCCTGCCCCAGCCACAGCCCCAGCCCCAGCCACAGCCACAGCCCCAGCCCCAGCCCCAGCCCCAGCCCTGGACCCAGCCCCAGCCCAGCCCCAGCCACAGCCCAGCCCCAGCCCTGGACCCAGCCCCAGATCCAGCCCCAGCCCCAGCATTGCCTCAGCCCTGCCCTCAGCCCAGCCCCAGCCCTTCCCCAGCCCCAGCCCTAGCCCAGACCTGCCCTCAGCCCCAGCCCCAGCCCAGCCCCAGCCACAGCCCAGCCCCAGCCCTGGACCTAGCCCCAGTCGCAGCCCCGGCCCCAGCCCAGACCCTAGCCCAGCCTCAGCCCCGGCTCCAGTCCCCGCCCCAGCCCAGCCCAGCACCAGCCCCAGCCCCAGCCCCACCCTCGGCCCCAGCCACAGCCCAACCCCAGCCCTGGACCCAGCCCCAGCCCTGCCCCAGCCCTGGACTAAGCCCCAGCCGCAGCCCCGGCCCCAGCCCAGCCCTAGCCCAGCCTTGCCCCAGCCCCAGCCACAGCCCAGCCCCAGCCCCACCCTCGGCCCCAGCCCAGCCCCTGCCCAGCCCCACTCACATCCCTGCCCCCAGCCCTGCCCCAGCCCCAGCCCCAGCCCCAGCCCTAACCCAGCCCTGCCCACAGCCCCAGCCCCAGCCCCACACCAGCCCCAGCCCTGGATCCAGCCCCAGCCCAGCCCCAGTCAAAGCCCCAGCCCCAGCCCTGCCCCAGCCCTGGACCCAGCCCCAGCCCTGCCCAAGCCCTGGACCCAGCCCCAGCCCCAGCCCCAGCCCTGCCCCAGCCCAGCCCCAGCCCCAGCCCAGCACAGCCCCAGCCCCACTCCTGCCCCACCCCAGCCCCCAGCCACAGCCACAGCCCAACCCCAGCCTTGGACCGAGCCCTAGCCCTAGCCCAGCCCAGACGCAGGCCCAGCCACAGCCCAGCCCTAGCCCAGCCCTGACCCAGCCCCGGCCCCAGCCCAGTCCCTGCCCAGCCCCACTCCCATCCCTGCCCCCAGCCCTGCCCCAGCCCCGGCCCCAGCCCCAGCCCCAGCCACAGCCCAGCCCCACCCTCGGCCCCAGCCCAGCCCCTGCCCAGCCCCACTCCCATCCCTGCCCCCAGCCCTGCCCCAGCCCCAGACCCAGCCCCAGCCCCACCCTCGGCCCCAGCCCTGCCCCAGCCCCAGCCCCAGCCCCAGCCCTAGCCCAGCCCTGCGCACAGCCCCAGCCCCAGCCCCACACCAGCCCCAGCCCTGGACCCAGCCCCAGCCCAGCCCCAGCCAAAGCCCTGGACCCAGCCCTGCCCCAGCACAGCCCCAGCCGCAGCCCTGCCCCAGCCCTCGACCCAGCCCCAGTCCAGCCCCAGCCCAGCCACAGCCACAGCCCCAGCCCCAGCCCCAGCCCCAGCCCCAGACCAGCCCCAACCCCCGCCCCATCCCTGCCCCAGCCCCAACCTCAGTCCCAGCCCTGCTCCCAGCCCCGGTCCCAGCTCCAGCTCCAACCCTACCCCAGCCCTGCCCTCAGCCCCAGCCCCAGCCCCAGCCCTGCACCGGCCCAGCCCCAGCCCCAGCCCAGCCCCTGCCACAGCCCTGCCCCGGCCCAGCCCCAGCCACAGCCCAGCCCCAGCCCTGGACCCAGCCCCAGTCGCAGCCCCGGCCCCAGCCCAGACCCTAGCCCAGCCTCAGCCCCGGCTAAAGTCCCCGCCCCAGCCCAGCCCTGCTCCCAGCCCTGGCCCCAGCCCCGGCTCCAGTCCCCCGCCCCAGCCCAGCCCAGAACCCAGCCCAGCACCAGCCCCGGCCCCAGCACTGCCGCAGCCCCAGCCCCACCCCCAGCCCTAGCCCAGCCCTGCCCACAGCCCCAGCTCCAGCCCCAGCCCCAGCCCAGCCCCAGCCCTGGACCCAGCCCCAGCCCAGCCCCAGCCGCAGCCCCAGCCCTGCCCAAGCCCTGCCCCAGCCCTGCCCCCAGCCCAGCCACAGCACCAGCCCCAGCCTAGCCCCTGCCCAGGACCCAGCCCCAGCCCCAGACCAGCCCCAGCCCCAGCCCTGCCCCCAGCCCAGCCCCATCCCCAACCTGGACCCAGCCCCAGCCCCAGCCCCAGCCCTGCCCCAGCCCAGACCCAGACTCGGGTCTAGCCCAGGCCCTGCCCTGGACCCAGCCCCAGCCCCAGCCCTGCCCCAGCCCCAGCCCTGCGCCAGCCCAGCACCAACCCCAGCCCAGCCCCGGCCCTGGACCCAGCCCCTGCCCTAACCCAGCCCCAGCCCAGCCCCAGCCACCGCCCAGCCCCAGCCCTGCCCCAAGCCCAGCCCCCATCCCCATCCTGGACCCAGCCCCAGCACCACCCCAGCCTCATCCCCAGCCCTGCCCCAGCCCAGCCCCAGCCACAGCGCAGCCCCAGCCCCGGACCCCAGCCTCGGGTCCAGCCCTGCCCCAGGCCCAGCCCAGACCCCAGCCCAGCCCCACCCACGGCCCCATCCCCAGCCCCAGCCCAGCCCTAGCCCTAGCCCTGGACCCAGCCCCTGCCCCAGCCCTCTCCCAGTCCCTGCCCCAGCCCCAGCCCCAGCCCCACCCCTGGCCCCAGCCCCGGCCACAGCCCAGCCCTAGCCCAGCCCTGTTCCAGTCCCCGCCCTGCCCCAGCCCCAGCCCTGCACCGAACCCAGCACCAGCCCGGCCCCAGCCCTGCCCCAGCTCTGGCCCCAGCCCTGTCCCCAGCCCCGGCCCCTGCCCCAGCCCCAGCCCAGCCCAGGCCTGCCCTCAGCCCCAGCCACAGCCCAGCCCCAGCCCAGGACCCAGCCCCAGCCCCAGCCCTGCCCCAGCCCTGACCTCATCCCAGCCCCAGCCCTGCCCTCAGTCCCAGCCCCAGCCCAACTCCACCCCAGCCCCAGCCACAGCCCAGCCCTAGCCGAAGGCCCAGCCCTAGCCCAGCCCCAGCCCCAGCCCTGCCCAAGCCCTGCCCCAGCCCTGCCCCAGTCCAAGCCCCTGCCCCAGCCCATCCCCTGCCCCAGCCCAGCACAGCCCCAGCCCCAGCCACAGCCACAGCCCCAGCCCCAGCCCTGGACGCAGCCCCAGCCCTTCCCCAGCCCCAGCCCTAGCCCAGACCTGCCCTCAGACCCAGCCCCAGCCACAGCCCAGCCCCAGCCCCAGCCCCACCCTCGGCCCCAGCCCAGCCCCTGCCCAGCCCCACTCACATCCCTTCCCCCAGCCCTGCCCCAGCCCCAGCCCCAGCCCTAGCCCAGCCCTGCCCACAGCCCCAGCCCCAGCCCCACACCAGCCCCAGCCCTGGACCCAGCCCCAGCCCAGCCCCAGCCAAAGCCCCAGCCCCAGCCCTGCCCCAGCACAGCCCCAGCCCCAGCCCCAGCCCTGCCCCAGCCCTGGACCCAGCCCCAGCCCAGCCCCAGCCCAGCCCCAGCCACAGCCCCAGCCCCAGCCCTGCCCCAACCCCCGCCCCATCCCTGCCCCAGCCCAGCCCCAGCCCCAGCCCAGCACAGCCCCAGCCCCACTCCTGCCCCACCCCAGCCCCCATCCCCAGCCACAGCCCAACCCCAGCCCTGGACCCAGCCCTAGCCCTAGCCCAGCCCAGACGCAGGCCCAGCCACAGCCCAGCCCTAGCCCAGCCCTGCCCCAGCCCCGGCCCCAGCCCAGTCCCAGCCCCGGCCCCAGCCCAGTCCCTGCCCAGCCCCACTCCCATCCCTGCCCACAGCCCTGCCCCAGCCCCAGCCACAGCCCAGCCCCAGCCCCAGCCCCACCCTCGGACCCAGCCCAGCCCCTGCCCAGCCCCACTCCCATCCCTGCCCCCAGCCCTGCCCCAGCCCCAGCCCCAGCCCCAGCCCTGCCCCCAGCCCAGCCCCAGCCCAAGGCCCAGCCTCCAGCCTAGTCCTGCCCCAGCCCCGGCCCCAACCCAGCCCCAGCCCCGGCCCCAACCTCAGTCCCAGCCCTGCTCCCAGCCCTGGTCCCAGCTCCAGCTCCAACCCTACCCCAGCCCTGCCCTCAGCCCCAGCCCCAGCCCCAGCCCAGCCCCAGCCCTGGACCCAGCCCCAGTTGCAGCCCCGGCCCCAGCCCAGACCCTAGCCCAGCCTCAGCCCCGGCTCAAGTCCCCGCCCCAGCCCAGCCCTGCTCCCAGCCCCGGCCCCAGGCCCAGCTCCAGTCCCCGCCCCTGCCAAGCCCAGAACCCAGCCCAGCACCAGCCCCGGCCCCAGCACTGCCGCAGCCCCAGCCCCACCCCCAGCCCTAGCCCAGCCCTGCCCACAGCCCCAGCCTCAGCCCCAGCCCCACCCCAGCCCCAGCCCTGGACCCAGCCCCAGCCCAGCCCCAGCCGCAGCCCCAGCCCTGCCCAAGCACTGCCCCAGCCCTGCCCCAGCCCAGTCCCAGCACCAGCCCCAGCCTAGCCCCTGCCCTGGACCCAGCCCCAGCCCCAGACCAGCCCCAGCCCCAGCCCTTACCCCAGCCCAGTCCCGTTCCCAACCTGGAACCAGCCCCAGCCCCAGCCCCAGCCCAGCCCCAGCCCAGACACAGACTCGGGTCTAGCCCAGGCCCTGCCCTGGACCCAGCCCCAGCCCGACCCCTGGCCCCAGCCCCGGCCCCAGCCCAGCCCTAGCCCAGCCCTGTTCCAGCCCCCACCCTGCCCCAGCCCTAGCCCTGCACCGAACCCAGCACCAGCCCCCGCCCCAGCCCTGCCCCAGCTCTGGCCCCTGCCCAGCCCTAGCCCAGCCCTGTTCCAGCCCCCGCCCTGCCCCAGCCCCAGCCCAGCCCAGGCCTGCCCTCAGCCCCAGCCACAGCCCAGCCCCAGTCCAGGACCCAGCCCCAGCCCCAGCCCTGCCCCAGCCCTGCCCTCAGCCCAGCCCCAGCCCTGCCCTCAGTCCCAGCCCAGCCCCTGCCCAGCCCCACTCACATCCCTGCCCCCAGCCCTGCCCCAGCCCCAGCCCCAGCCCCAGCCCTGCCCCCAGCCCAGCCCCAGCCCAAGGCCCAGCCTCCAGCCTAGTCCTGCCCCAGCCCCGGCCCCAACCCAGCCCCAGCCCCGGCCCCAACCTCAGTCCCAGCCCTGCTCCCAGCCCTGGTCCCAGCTCCAGCTCCAACCCTACCCCAGCCCTGCCCTCAGCCCCAGCCCCAGCCCCAGCCCAGCCCCAGCCCTGGACCCAGCCCCAGTTGCAGCCCCGGCCCCAGCCCAGACCCTAGCCCAGCCTCAGCCCCGGCTCAAGTCCCCGCCCCAGCCCAGCCCTGCTCCCAGCCCCGGCCCCAGGCCCAGCTCCAGTCCCCGCCCCTGCCAAGCCCAGAACCCAGCCCAGCACCAGCCCCGGCCCCAGCACTGCCGCAGCCCCAGCCCCACCCCCAGCCCTAGCCCAGCCCTGCCCACAGCCCCAGCCTCAGCCCCAGCCCCACCCCAGCCCCAGCCCTGGACCCAGCCCCAGCCCAGCCCCAGCCGCAGCCCCAGCCCTGCCCAAGCACTGCCCCAGCCCTGCCCCAGCCCAGTCCCAGCACCAGCCCCAGCCTAGCCCCTGCCCTGGACCCAGCCCCAGCCCCAGACCAGCCCCAGCCCCAGCCCTTCCCCCAGCCCAGTCCCGTTCCCAACCTGGAACCAGCCCCAGCCCCAGCCCCAGCCCAGCCCCAGCCCAGACACAGACTCGGGTCTAGCCCAGGCCCTGCCCTGGACCCAGCCCCAGCCCGACCCCTGGCCCCAGCCCCGGCCCCAGCCCAGCCCTAGCCCAGCCCTGTTCCAGCCCCCACCCTGCCCCAGCCCTAGCCCTGCACCGAACCCAGCACCAGCCCCCGCCCCAGCCCTGCCCCAGCTCTGGCCCCTGCCCAGCCCTAGCCCAGCCCTGTTCCAGCCCCCGCCCTGCCCCAGCCCCAGCCCAGCCCAGGCCTGCCCTCAGCCCCAGCCACAGCCCAGCCCCAGTCCAGGACCCAGCCCCAGCCCCAGCCCTGCCCCAGCCCTGCCCTCAGCCCAGCCCCAGCCCTGCCCTCAGTCCCAGCCCAGCCCCTGCCCAGCCCCACTCACATCCCTGCCCCCAGCCCTGCCCCAGCCCCAGCCCCAGCCCTAGCCCAGCCCTGCCCACAGCCCCAGCCCCAGCCCCACACCAGCCCCAGCCCTGGACCCAGCCCCAGCCCAGCCCCAGCCAAAGCCCCAGCCCCAGCCCTGCCCCAGCACAGCCCCAGACCCAGCCCCAGCCCTGCCCCAGCCCTGGGCCCAGCCCCAGCCCAGCCCCAGCCCAGCCCCAGCCATAGCCCCAGCCCCAGCCCTGCCCCAACCCCCGCCCCATCCCTGCCCCAGCCCAGCCCCAGCCCCAGCCCAGCACAGCCCCAGCCCCACTCCTGCCCCACCCCAGCCCCCATCCCCAGCCACAGCCCAACCCCATCCCTGGACCCAGCCCTAGCCCTAGCCCAGCCCAGACGCAGGCCCAGCCACAGCCCAGCCCTAGCCCAGCCCTGCCCCAGCCCCGGCCCCAGCCCAGTCCCAGCCCCGGCCCCAGCCCAGTCCCTGCCCAGCCCCACTCCCATCCCTGCCCACAGCCCTGCCCCAGCCCCAGCCACAGCCCAGCCCCAGCCCCAGCCCCACCCTCGGCCCCAGCCCAGCCCCTGCCCAGCCCCACTCCCATCCCTGCCCCCAGCCCTGCCCCAGCCCCAGCCCCAGCCCCAGCCCTGCCCCCAGCCCAGCCCCAGCCCAAGGCCCAGCCTCCAGCCTAGTCCTGCCCCAGCCCCGGCCCCAACCCAGCCCCAGCCCCGGCCCCAACCTCAGTCCCAGCCCTGCTCCCAGCCCTGGTCCCAGCTCCAGCTCCAACCCTACCCCAGCCCTGCCCTCAGCCCCAGCCCCAGCCACAGCCCAGCCCCAGCCCTGGACCCAGCCCCAGTTGCAGCCCCGGCCCCAGCCCAGACCCTAGCCCAGCCTCAGCCCCGGCTCAAGTCCCCGCCCCAGCCCAGCTCTGCTCCCAGCCCCGGCCCCAGCCCAGTCCCAGCCCCGGCCCCAGCCCAGTCCCTGCCCAGCCCCACTCCCATCCCTGCCCACAGCCCTGCCCCAGCCCCAGCCACAGCCCAGCCCCAGCCCCAGCCCCACCCTCGGCCCCAGCCCAGCCCCTGCCCAGCCCCACTCCCATCCCTGCCCCCTGCCCTGCCCCAGCCCCAGCCCTAGCCCAGCCCTGCCCACAGCCCCAGCCCCAGCCCCACACCAGCCCCAGCCCTGGACCCAGCCCCAGCCCAGCCCCAGCCAAAGCCCTGGACCCAGCCCTGCCCCAGCACAGCCCCAGCCCCAGCCCTGCCCCAGCCCTCGACCCAGCCCCAGTCCAGCCCCAGCCCAGCCACAGCCACAGCCCCAGCCCCAGCCCCAGCCCGAGCCCCAGCCCCAGCCCCAGACCAGCCCCAACCCCCGCCCCATCCCTGCCCCAGCCCCAGCCCCGGCCCAGCCCTAGCCCAGCCCTGCCCCAGCCCCGGCCCCAGCCCAGTCCCTGCCCAGCCCCACTCCCATCCCTGCCCACAGCCCTGCCCCAGCCCCAGCCCCAGCCCCAGCCACAGCCCAGCCCCAGCCCCAGCCCCACCCTCGGCCCCAGCCCAGCCCCTGCCCAGCCCCACTCCTATTCCTGCCCCCAGCCCTGCCCCAGCCCCAGCCCCAGCCCCAGCCCCAGCCCTGCCCCCAGCCCAGCCCCAGCCCAAGGCCCAGCCTCCAGCCTAGTCCTGCCCCAGCCCCGGCCCCAACCCAGCCCCAGGCCCGGCCCCAACCTCAGTCCCAGCCCTGCTCCCAGCCCCGGTCCCCAGCTCCAGCTCCAACCCTACCCCAGCCCTGCCCTCAGCCCCAGCCCCAGCCCCAGCCCTGCACCGGCCCAGCCCCAGCCCCAGCCCAGCCCCTGCCACAGCCCTGCCCCGGCCCAGCCCCAGCCACAGCCCAGCCCCAGCCCTGGACCCAGCCCCAGTCGCAGCCCCGGCCCCAGCCCAGACCCTAGCCCAGCCTCAGCCCCGGCTAAAGTCCCCGCCCCAGCCCAGCCCTGCTCCCAGCCCCGGCCCCAGCCCCGGCTCCAGTCCCCGCCCCAGCCCAGCCCAGAACCCAGCCCAGCACCAGCCCCGGCCCCAGCACTGCCGCAGCCCCAGCCCCACCCCCAGCCCTAGCCCAGCCCTGCCCACAGCCCCAGCTCCAGCCCCAGCCCCACCCCAGCCCCAGCCCTGGACCCAGCCCCAGCCCAGCCCCAGCCGCAGCCCCAGCCCTGCCCAAGCCCTGCCCCAGCCCTGCCCCAGCCCAGCCACAGCACCAGCCCCAGCCTAGCCCCTGCCCAGGACCCAGCCCCAGCCCCAGACCAGCCCCAGCCCCAGCCCCAGCCCTGCCCCAGCCCAGACCCAGACTCGGGTCTAGCCCAGGCCCTGCCCTGGACCCAGCCCCAGCCCCAGCCCTGCCCCAGCCCCAGCCCTGCGCCAGCCCAGCACCAACCCCAGCCCAGCCCCGGCCCTGGACCCAGCCCCTGCCCTAACCCAGCCCCAGCCCAGCCCCAGCCACCGGCCAGCCCCAGCCCTGCCCCAAGCCCAGCCCCATCCCCATCCTGGACCCAGCCCCAGCACCACCCCAGCCTCATCCCCAGCCCTGCCCCAGCCCAGCCCCAGCCACAGCGCAGCCCCAGCCCCGGACCCCAGCCTCGGGTCCAGCCCTGCCCCAGGCCCAGCCCAGACCCCAGCCCAGCCCCACCCACGGCCCCATCCCCGGCCCCAGCCCAGCCCTAGCCCTAGCCCTGGACCCAGCCCCTGCCCCAGCCCTATCCCAGTCCCTGCCCCAGCCCCAGCCCCAGCCCCACCCCTGGCCCCAGCCCCGGCCACAGCCCAGCCCTAGCCCAGCCCTGTTCCAGCCCCCGCCCTGCCCCAGCCTCAGCCCTGCACCGAACCCAGCACCAGCCCGGCCCCAGCCCTGCCCCAGCTCTGGCCCCAGCCGTGTCCCCAGCCCCGGCCCCTGCCCCAGCCCCAGCCCAGCCCAGGCCTGCCCTCAGCCCCAGCCACAGCCCAGCCCCAGCCCAGGACCCAGCCCCAGCCCCAGCCCTGCCCCAGCCCTGACCTCATCCCAGCCCCAGCCCTGCCCTCAGTCCCAGCCCAACCCCACCCCAGCCCCAGCCACAGCCCAGCCCTAGCCGAAGGCCCAGCCCTGCCCCAGTCCCAGCCCCTGCCCCAGCCCAGCCCCTGCCCCAGCCCAGCACAGCCCCAGCCCCAGCCACAGCCACAGCCCCAGCCCCAGCCCTGGACGCAGCCCCAGCCCTTCCCCAGCCCCAGCCCTAGCCCAGACCTGCCCTCAGACCCAGCCCCAGCCACAGCCCAGCCCCAGCCCCAGCCCCACCCTCGGCCCCAGCCCAGCCCCTGCCCAGCCCCACTCACATCCCTGCCCCCAGCCCTGCCCCAGCCCCAGCCCCAGCACTAGCCCAGCCCTGCCCACAGCCCCAGCCCCAGCCCCACACCAGCCCCAGCCCTGGACCCAGCCCCAGCCCAGCCCCAGCCAAAGCCCCAGCCCCAGCCCTGCCCCAGCACAGCCCCAGCCCCAGCCCCAGCCCTGCCCCAGCCCTGGGCCCAGCCCCAGCCCAGCCCCAGCCCAGCCCCAGCCACAGCCCCAGCCCCAGCCCTGCCCCAACCCCCGCCCCATCCCTGCCCCAGCCCAGCCCCAGCCCCAGCCCAGCACAGCCCCAGCCCCACTCCTGCCCCACCCCAGCCCCCATCCCCAGCCACAGCCCAACCCCATCCCTGGACCCAGCCCTAGCCCTAGCCCAGCCCAGACGCAGGCCCAGCCACAGCCCAGCCCTAGCCCAGCCCTGCCCCAGCCCCGGCCCCAGCCCAGTCCCAGCCCCGGCCCCAGCCCAGTCCCTGCCCAGCCCCACTCCCATCCCTGCCCACAGCCCTGCCCCAGCCCCAGCCACAGCCCAGCCCCAGCCCCAGCCCCACCCTCGGCCCCAGCCCAGCCCCTGCCCAGCCCCACTCCCATCCCTGCCCCCAGCCCTGCCCCAGCCCCAGCCCCAGCCCCAGCCCTGCCCCCAGCCCAGCCCCAGCCCAAGGCCCAGCCTCCAGCCTAGTCCTGCCCCAGCCCCGGCCCCAACCCAGCCCCAGCCCCGGCCCCAACCTCAGTCCCAGCCCTGCTCCCAGCCCTGGTCCCAGCTCCAGCTCCAACCCTACCCCAGCCCTGCCCTCAGCCCCAGCCCCAGCCACAGCCCAGCCCCAGCCCTGGACCCAGCCCCAGTTGCAGCCCCGGCCCCAGCCCAGACCCTAGCCCAGCCTCAGCCCCGGCTCAAGTCCCCGCCCCAGCCCAGCCCTGCTCCCAGCCCCGGCCCCAGGCCCAGCTCCAGTCCCCGCCCCAGCCAAGCCCAGAACCCAGCCCAGCACCAGCCCCGGCCCCAGCACTGCCGCAGCCCCAGCCCCAACCCCGGCCCCAGCCCTAGCCCAGCCCTGTTCCAGCCCCCACCCTGCCCCAGCCCCAGCCCAGCCCCAGCCCAGGACCCAGCCCCAGCCCCAGCCCTGCCCCAGCCCTGCCCTCAGCCCAGCCCCAGCCCTGCCCTCAGTCCCAGCCCCTGCCCAACCCCAGCCCAGCCCCAGCCACAGCCCAGCCCTAGCCGAAGGCCCAGCCCTAGCCCAGCCCCAGCCCCAGCCCTGCCCAAGCCCTGCCCCAGCCCTGCCCCAGTCCCAGCCCCTGCCCCAGCCCAGCCCCTGCCCCAGCCCAGCACAGCCCCAGCCCCAGCCACAGCCCCAGCCCCGGCCCCAGCCCTGGACCCAGCCCCAGCCCAGCCCCAGCCACAGCCCAGCCCCAGCCCTGGACCCAGCACCAGATCCAGCCCCAGCCCCAGCCCTGCCCCAGCCCTGCCCTCAGACCAGCCCCAGCCCTTCCCCAGCCCCAGCCCTAGCCCAGACCTGCCCTCAGCCACAGCCCCAGCCCAGCCCCAGCCACAGCCCAGCCCCAGCCCTGGACCCAGCCCCAGTCGCAGCCCCGGCCCCAGCCCAGACCCTAGCCCAGCCTCAGCCCCGGCTCCAGCCCCGGCTCCAGTCCCCGCCCCAGCCCAGCCCAGCCCCAGCCCTGGACCCAGCCCCAGTTTCAGCCCCAGCCCCAGCCCAGACCCTAGCCCAGCCTCAGCCCCGGCTCCAGTCCCTGCCCCAGCCCAGCCCAGCACCAGCGCTGCCCCAGCCCCAGCCCCACCCTCGGCCCCAGCCACAGCCCAACCCCAGCCCTGGACCCAGCCCCAGCCCTGCCCCAGCCCTGGACTAAGCCCCAGCCGCAGCCCCGGCCCCAGCCCAGCCCTAGCCCAGCCTTGCCCCAGCCCCAGCCACAGCCCAGCCCCAGCCCCAGCCCCACCCCCGGCCCCAGCCCAGCCCCTGCCCAGCCCCATTCACATCCCTGCCCCCAGCCCTGCCCACAGCCCCAGCCCCAGTCCCACACCAGCCCCAGCCCTGGACCCAGCCCCAGCCCAGCCCCAGCCAAAGGCCCAGCCCCAGCCCTGCCCCAGCCCAGCCCCAGCCCCAGCCCAGCACAGCCCCAGCCCCAGCCCCAGCCCCAGCCCTGCCCCAGCCCTGGACCAAGCCCCAGCCAGGCCCCAGCCCAGCCACAGCCACAGCCCCAGCCCCAGCCCCAGCCCTGCCCCAACCCCCGCCCCATCCCTGCCCCAGCCCAGCCCCAGCCCAGCACAGCCCCAGCCCCACTCCTGCCCCACCCCAGCCCCCAGCCCCAGCCACAGCCCAACCCCAGCCCTGGACCCAGCCCTAGCCCTAGCCCAGCCCAGACGCAGGCCCAGCCCCAGCCCAGCCCTAGCCCAGCCCTGCCCCAGCCCCGGCCCCAGCCCAGTCCCTGCCCAGCCCCACTCCCATCCCTGCCCCCAGCCCTGCCCCAGCCCCAGCCCCAGCCCCAGCCACAGCCACAGCCCAGCCCCAGCCCCAGCTTCACCCCCGGCCCCAGCCCAGCCCCTGCCCAGCCCCACTCCCATCCCTGCCCCCAGCCCTGCCCCAGCCCCAGCCCTAGCCCCAGCCCTGCCCCCAGCCCAGCCCCAGCCCAAGGCCCAGCCTCCAGCCTAGTCCTGCCCCAGCCCCGGCCCCAACCCAGCCCCAGCCCCGGCCCCAACCTCAGTCCCAGCCCTGCTCCCAGCCCTGGTCCCAGCTCCGGCTCCAACCCTACCCAAGCCCTGCCCTCAGCCCCAGCCCCAGCCCTGCACCGGCCCAGCCCCAGCCCCAGCCCAGCCCCTGCCCTGGACCCAGCCCCAGCCCAGCCCCTGCCACAGCCCTCCCCTGCCCCAGCCCCAGCCACCGCCCAGCCCCAGCCCTGCCCCGAGCCCAGCCCCATCCCCATCCTAGACCCAGCCCCAGCACCACCCCAGCCTCATCCCTAGCCCTGCCCCAGCCCAGCCCCAGCCACAGCGCAGCCCCAGCCCCGGACCCCAGCCTCGGGTCCAGCCCTGCCCCAGGCCCAGCCCAGACCCCAGCCCAGCCCCACCTACGGCCCCATCCCCCGGCCCCAGCCCAGCCCTAGCCCTAGCCCTGGACCCAGCCCCTGCCCCAGCCCTAGCCCAGCCCTGTTCCAGCCCCCGCCCTGCCCCAGCCCCAGCCCTGCACCGAACCCAGCACCAGCCCGGCCCCAGCCCTGCCCCAGCTCTGGCCCCAGCCGTGTCCCCAGCCCCGGCCCCTGCCCCAGCCCCAGCCCAGCCCAGGCCTGCCCTCAGCCCCAGCCACAGCCCAGCCGTAGCCCAAGGCCCAGCCCTAGGCCAGCCCCAGCCCCAGCCCTGCCCAAGCCCTGCCCCAGCCCTGCCCCAGCCCTGCTCTCAGCCCCAGCCCCAGCACACCGCAGCCCCAGCCCAGCCCCAGCCCTGGACCCAGCCCCAGCCCCAGCCCTGGACTCAGCCCTACCCCAGCCCTGTCCGAAGCCCCAGCCCTGCACCCAACCCAGCCCCAACCCTGCCCCAGCTCTGGCCCCAGCCCTGTCCCCAGCCCCGGCCCCTGCCCCAGCCCCAGCCCTGCCCTGGACCCAGCCCCAGCCCAGCCCAGCCCCAGCCCTGCCCCAGCCCAGCCCCGGCCCCAGCCCAGCCCCACTCCCATCCCTGCCCCCAGCCCTGCCCTCAGCCCAGCCCCAGCCCTAGCCCAGCCCTGCCCTCAGCCCAGGCCCAGCCCAGCCCCCAGCCCAGCCCCACCCATGGCCCCAGCCCCGGCCCCAGGCCAGCCCTAGTCCAGCCCTGCCCCAGCCCCTGCCCTGCCCCAGCCCCAGCCCTGCACCGAACCCAGCCCCAGCCCCGCCCCCTGGCCCGGCCCCACCCCAAGCCCAGCCCTGCCCTCAGCCCAGGACCCAGCCCAGCCCCTGCCCTGGACCCAGCCCAGCCCCATCCCTGCCCCCAGCCCTGCCCCAGCCCCAGCCCCAGCCAGAGCCCCAGCCCCAGCCCTGTCCCAGCCCCAGCCCAGCCATAGACTTGGTTCCCGCCCCAGCCCCAGCCCAGAATCCAGCCCAGCCTCAGCCCCAGCCGCAGCCCTGCCCCAGCCCAAGACCTAGCCCAACGCTGCCCTCAGCCCAGGCCCATCCCAGCCCCAGCCCCAGCCCCACCCTTAGCCTCAGCCCAGCCCTGCCCTACCCCAGCTCTGCCCCAGCCTTGGGCCCAGCCCTGTCCCAGGCCCAGCCCAGAACCCAGCCCAGCCTCAACCCCGGCCCCAGCCCTGCCCCAGCCCCACCCCTAGCCTAGCCCTGCCCTCAGCCCAGCCCCAGCCCTGCCCCAGCCCCAGCCCTAGCCCAGCCCTGCCCACAGCCCCAGCCCCAGCCCCAGCCCCAGCCCAGCCCCAGCCCTGGACCCAGCCCCAGCCCAGCCCCAGCCCAGCCCCAGCCCTGCCCCAAGCCCAGCCCCATCCCCATCCTGGACCCAGCCCCAGCACCACCCCAGCCTCATACCTAGCCCTGCCCCAGCCCAGCCCCAGCCACAGCGCAGCCCCAGCCCCGGACCCCAGCCTCGGGTCCAGCCCTGCCCCAGGCCCAGCCCAGACCCCAGCCCAGCCCCACCCACGGCCCCATCCCCGGCCCCAGCCCAGCCCTAGCCCTAGCCCTGGACCCAGCCCCTGCCCCAGCCCTGTCCCAGTCCCTGCCCCAGCCCCAGCCCCAGCCCCACCCCTGGCCCCAGCCCCGGCCCCAGCCCAGCACTAGCCCAGCTCTGTTCCAGCCCCCGCCCTGCCCCAGCCCCAGCCCTGCACCGAACCCAGCACCAGCCCGGCCCCAGCCCTGCCCCAGCTCTGGCCCCAGCCGTGTCCCCAGCCCCGGCCCCTGCCCCAGCCCCAGCCCAGCCCAGGCCTGCCCTCAGCCCCAGCCACAGCCCAGCCGTAGCCCAAGGCCCAGCCCTAGCCCAGCCCCAGCCCCAGCCCTGCCCAAGCCCTGCCCCAGCCCTGCCCCAGCCCAGCCCCAGCCCCAGCCCAGCACAGCCCCAGCCACAGCCACAGCCCCAGCCCCAGCCTACTGCAAGAAGGGGGCCACTTTAACGACCAATTTGATCAGCGGATTCCACTTTATTGAGCATCAGACACATCTTATATACAGTTTGCTATAATTATGCCCACTTGGCAACATACTATTGGTTACATCATTGTTTTCACAACTCTGTGGAATTCTTCCATCTGGCCTAATTGCTCTCTTTCCCAGATCTCGCCTCCTCCTTATCTTGCTTGCCTCCCATCTCAGGGGCAGCTGGGTTTCAGCATACCAAGCAATCAGCACTTTCTCACATCTCCCACTCCGCCACTATATCATCAACAGAGAATTCTTCAAGGCCTGAATTGCACAGGTGTTCCTGGGACCCATGTCCCCTCTTGCCCAACAACACCAGCCCTGGACGCAGCCCCAGCCCAGCCCCAGCCACAGCCCAGCCCCAGCCCTGGACCCAGCCCCAGATCCAGCCCCAGCCCCAGCCCTGCCCCAGCCCTGCCCTCAGCCCAGCCCCAGCCCTTCCCCAGGCCCTGCCCTAGCCCAGACCTGCCCTCAGCCCCAGCCCCAGCCCAGCCCCAGCCCTGGACCCAGCCCCAGTCGCAGCCCCGTCCCCAGCCCAGACCCTAGCCCAGCCTCAGCCCCGGCTCCAGTCCCCGCCCCAGCCCAGCCCAGCACCAGCCCCAGCCCTACCCCAGCCCAGCCCCAGCCACAACACAGCCCCAGCCCTGGACCCAGCCCCAACCCCAGCCCTGCCCCAGCCCTGCCCTCAGCGCAGCCCCAGCCCTTCCCCAGCCCCAGCCCTGCCCCAGCTCTGGCCCCAGCCTTGTCACCAGCCCCGGCCCCTGCCCCAGCCCTGCCCCAGCCCAGCTCCAGCCACAACCCAGCCACAGCCCTGGACCCAGCCCAAGCCCCAGCCCTGCCCCAGCCCTGCCCTCAGCCCAGCCCCAGCCCTTCCCCAGCCCTAGCCCCAGCCCAGCCCCAGCCCCAGCCCTGCCCCAGCCCTACCCCAGCCCAGCCCCAGCCACAACCCAGCCCCAGCCCTGGACCCAGCCCCAGCCCCAGCCCTGCCCCAGCCCTGCCCTCAGCGCAGCCCCAGCCCTTCCCCAGCCCCAGCCCTGCCCCAGCTCTGGCCCCAGCCTTGTCCCCAGCCCCGGCCCCTGCCCCAGCCCTGCCCCAGCCCAGCTCCAGCCACAACCCAGCCACAGCCCTGGACCCAGCCCAAGCCCCAGCCCTGCCCCAGCCCTGCCCTCAGCCCAGCCCCAGCCCTTCCCCAGCCCTAGCCCCAGCCCAGCCCCAGCCTCAGCCCTGCTCCAGCCCTGCTCTCAGCCCCAGCCCCAGCACACCGCAGCCCCAGCCCAGCCCCAGCCCTGGACCCAGCCCCAGCCCCAGCCCTGGACTAAGCCCTACCCCAGCCCTGTCCGAAGCCCCAGCCCTGCACCCAACCCAGCCCCAACCCTGCCCCAGCTCTGGCCCCAGCCCTGTCCCCAGCCCCGGCCCCTGCCCCAGCCCCAGCCCTGCCCTGGACCCAGCCCCAGCCCAGCCCAGCCCCAGCCCTGCCCCAGCCCAGCCCCGGCCCCAGCCCAGCCCCACTCCCATCCCTGCCCCCAGCCCTGCCCTCAGCCCAGCCCTGCCCTCAGCCCAGCCCCAGCCCTAGCCCAGCCCTGCCCTCAGCCCAGGCCCAGCCCAGCCCCCAGCCCAGCCCCACCCACGGCCCCAGCCCCGGCCCCAGGCCAGCCCTAGTCCAGCCCTGCCCCAGCCCCTGCCCTGCCCCAGCCCCAGCCCTGCACCGAACCCAGCCCCAGCCCCGCCCCCTGGCCCAGCCCCACCCCAAGCCCAGCCCTGCCCTCAGCCCAGGAACCAGCCCAGCCCTGCCCTGGACCCAGACCCAGCCCAGCCCAGCCCTAGCCCTGCCCCAGCCCAGCCCCGGCCCCTGCCCAGCCCCTCTCCCATCCCTGCCCCCAGCCCTGCCCCAGCCCCAGCCCCAGCCAGAGCCCCAGCCCCAGCCCTGTCCCAGCCCCAGCCCAGCCATAGACTTGGTTCCCGCCCCAGCCCCAGCCCAGAATCCAGCCCAGCCTCAGCCCCAGCTGCAGCCCTGCCCCAGCCCAAGACCTAGCCCAACCCAGCCTCCAGCCCAGGCCCATCCCAGCCCCAGCCCCAGCCCCACCCTCGGCCTCAGCCCAGCCCTGCCCTACCCCAGCCCTGCCCCAGCCTCGGGCCCAGCCCTGTCCCAGGCCCAGTCCAGAACCCAGCCCAGCCTCAACCCCGGCCCCAGCCCTGCCCCAGCCCCACCCCTAGCCTAGCCCTGCCCTCAGCCCAGCCCCAGCCCTGCCCCAGCCCAGGCCCAGACTCGGGTCTAGCCCAGGCCCTGCCCTGGACCCAGCCCCAGCCCCAGCCCTGCCCCAGCCCCAGCCCTGCGCCAGCCCAGCACCAACCCCAGCCCAGCCCCGGCCCTGGACCCAGCCCCTGCCCTAACCCAGCCCCAGCCCAGCCCCAGCCACCGGCCAGCCCCAGCCCTGCCCCAAGCCCAGCCCCATCCCCATCCTGGACCCAGCCCCAGCACCACCCCAGCCGCATCCCTAGCCCTGCCCCAGCCCAGCCCCAGCCACAGC
This sequence comes from Melanerpes formicivorus, assembly GCF_026170545.1. Classification (NCBI taxonomy): domain Eukaryota; kingdom Metazoa; phylum Chordata; class Aves; order Piciformes; family Picidae; genus Melanerpes; species Melanerpes formicivorus. The sequence goes on from NW_027143170.1 coordinate 48,637, forward strand.
GCAGCCCCAGCCCCGGACCCCAGCCTCGGGTCCAGCCCTGCCCCAGGCCCAGCCCAGACCCCAGCCCAGCCCCACCCACGGCCCCATCCCCGGCCCCAGCCCAGCCCTAGCCCTAGCCCTGGACCCAGCCCCTGTCCTAACCCAGCCCCAGCCCAGCCCCAGCCCTGCCCCAGCCCCAGCCACAGCCCAGCCCCAGCCCCAGGCCCACCCCCCGCCCCAGCCCAGCCCCTGCCCAGCCCCACTCCCATCCCTGCCCCCAGCCCTGCCCCAGCCCCAGCCCCAGCCCAAGGCCCAGCCTCCAGCCTAGTCCTGCCCCAGCCCCGGCCCCAAGCCAGCCCCAGCCCCGGACCCAACCTCAGTCCCAGCCCTGCTCCCAGCCCCGGTCCCAGCTCCGGCTCCAACCCTAACGCAGCCCTGCCCTCAGCCCCAGCCACAGCCCCAGCCCTGCACCGGCCCAGCCCCAGCCCCAGCCCAGCCCCTGCCCAGGACCCAGCCCCAGCCCAGCCCCTGCCACAGCCCTGCCCTGGCCCAACGCCAGCCACAGCCCAGCCCCAGCCCTGGACCCAGCCCCAGTCGCAGCCCCGGCCCCAGCCCAGACCCTAGCCCAGCCTCAGCCCCGGCTCAAGTCCCCGCCCCAGCCCAGCCCTGCTCCCAGACCCGAGCCCAGCCCCGGCTCCATTCCCCGCCCCAGCCCAGCCCAGAACCCAGCCCAGCACCAGCCCCGGCCCCAGCCCTGCCGCAGCCCCAGCCCCAACCCCGGCCCCAGCCCTAGCCCAGCCCTGCCCTCAGCCCTATCCCAGCCCAGCCCCAGCCACAGTCCAGCCCCAGCCCTGCCCTGGCCCAGCCCCAGCCCCAGCCCCAGCCCTGCCCCAGCTCTGCCCTGAGCCCCAGCCCCAGCCCACCCCAGCCACAGCCCAGCCCCAGCCCTGGAGCAGCCCCAGCCCCAGCCCTGGACCCAGCCCTACCCCAGCCCTGTCCCCGGCCCCAGCCCATCCCTGGACCCAGCCCTGTTCCAGCCCCCACCCTGCCCCAGCCCCAGCCCTGCCCCGGCCCAGCCCCAACCCCTGCCCAGCCTCTGCCCTGGACCCAGCCCCCAGCCCTGCCCCAGCCCAGCCCCGGCCCCAGCCCAGCCCCACTCCCATCCCTGCCCCAGCCCTGCCCCAGCCCCAGCCCCTGCCCCAGCTCTGTCCCAGCCCCAGCCCAGAACCCAGCCCAGCCTCAGCCCCGGCCCCAACCCAGCCCCAGCCCCGGCCCCAACCTCAGTTCCAGCCCTGCTCCCAGCCCCGGTCCCAGCTCCGGCTCCAACCCTAACCCAGCCCTGCCCTCAGCCCCAGCCCCAGCCCCAGCCCCAGCCCTGCACCCGCCCAGCCCCAGCCCCAGCCCAGCCCCTGCCCAGGACCCAGCCCCAGCCCAGCCCCTGCCACAGCCCTGCCCTGGCCCAACGCCAGCCACAGCCCAGCCCCAGCCCTGGACCCAGCCCCAGTCGCAGCCCCGGCCCCAGCCCAGACCCTAGCCCAGCCTCAGCCCCGACTCCAGTCCCCACCCCAGCCCAGCCCTGCTCCCAGACCCGAGCCCAGCCCCGGCTCCATTCCCCGCCCCAGCCCAGCCCAGAACCCAGCCCAGCACCAGCCCCGGCCCCAGCCTTGCCGCAGCCCCAGCCCCAACCCCGGCCCCAGCCCTAGCCCAGCCCTGCCCTCAGCCCTATCCCAGCCCAGCCCCAGCCACAGTCCAGCCCCAGCCCTGCCCCGGCCCAGCCCCAGCCCCAGCCCCAGCCCTGCCCCAGCTCTGCCCTGAGCCCCAGCCCCAGCCCACCCCAGCCACAGCCCAGCCCCAGCCCTGGAGCAGCCCCAGCCCCAGCCCTGGACCCAGCCCTACCCCAGCCCTGTCCCCGGCCCCAGCCCATCCCTGGACCCAGCCCTGTTCCAGCCCCCACCCTGCCCCAGCCCCAGCCCTGCCCCGGCCCAGCCCCAACCCCTGCCCAGCCTCTGCCCTGGACCCAGCCCCAGCCCTGCCCCAGCCCAGCCCCGGCCCCAGCCCAGCCCCATTCCCATCCCTGCCCCAGCCCTGCCCCAGCCCCAGCCCCTGCCCCAGCCCTGTCCCAGCCCCAGCCCAGAACCCAGCCCAGGCTCAGCCCCGGCCCCAGCGCTGCCCCAGCACCAGCCCTAGCCCAGCCCTGCCCTCAGCCCAGCCCCAGCCCTAGCCCAGCCCTGCCCTCAGCCCAGGCCCAGCCCAGCCCTAGCCCAGCCCTGCCCCAGCCCCCGCCCCATCCTTGCCCCAGCCCACCCCCAGCCCCAGCCCAGCACAGCCACAGCCCCAGCCACAGCCCAGCCCCAGCGCTGGACCCTGCCCCAGCCCAGCCCCAGCCCAGCCCCAGCCACAGCCCCAGCCACAGCCCCAGCCCCAGCCCCAGCCCAGCCACAGCCACAGCCCAGCCCCAGCCCTGGACCCAGCCCCAGCTCAGCCCCAGCCCCAGCCCTGCCCCAGCCCAGACCCTAGCCCAGCCTCAGCCCCGTCTCCAGTCCCCGCCCCAGCCCTACCCCTGCCCTGCCACAGCCCAGCCCCAGCCACAGCCCAGCCCCAGCCCTGGACCCAGCTCCAGCCCCAGCCCTGGACCCAGCCCTACCCCAGCCCTGTCCCCAGCCCCAGCTCAGATCCAGCCCCTGCCCTGCCCCAGCCCAGCCCCAGCCACAGCCACAGCCCCAGCCCTGCCCTCAGCCCAGCCCCAACCACAACCCAGCCCCAGCCTTGGACTCAGCCCCAGATCCATCCCCAGCCCCAGCCCTGCCCCAGCCCTGCCCCAGACCCAGCCCTAGCCCAGCCCTGCCCACAGCCCCAGCCCCAGCCCGAGCCCAGCCCCAGCCCTGCACCCAGCCCCAGCCCAGCACCAGCCAAAGTCACAGCCCCAGCCCTGCCCCAGCCCAGCCCCATCCCCAGCCCAGCACAGCCCCAGCCCCAGCCACAGCCCAGCCCCAGCAATGGACCCAGCCCCATCCCTGCCCCAGCCCAGCCCCAGCCCCAGCCCAGCACAGCTCCAGCCCCACTCCTGCCCCATCCCAGCCGTAGCCCCAGCCACAGCCCAGCCCTAGCCCAGCCCTGCCCCAGCCCCAGCCACAGCCCAGCCCCAGCCACAGCCCCACCCCCGGCCCCAGCCCAGTCCCCGCCCAGCCCCACTCCCATCCCTGCCCCCAGCCCTGCCCCAGCCCAAGCCACAGCCCCAGCCACAGCCCCATCCCGGCCCCCAGCCCAGCCCTGCCCCATCCCCATCCCTGAACCCAACCCCAGCCCCAGCCCAGCCCTGCCCCTTCCCCAGCCCTGGACCCAGCCCTGGCCCAGCCCCAGCCCTGCCCCAGCTCCGGCCCTAGCCCTGGCCCCAGCCCTGGCCCCTGCCCTAGCCCCAGCCCAGCCCCAGCCCCAACCCCATCCCTGGCCCCACCCCATCCCTTGCCCAGCCCAGCCCCAGCCCCAGCCCCAGCCCTGGCCCCACCCCATCCCTAGCACAGCCCTACCCTCAGCCCCGGCCCCAGCCCCAGCCCTGCCCAAGACTTGGTTCCAGCCCCAGCCCCTCCCCAGTCCTTGCCCCAGCCCAGCCCTAGTCCCAGCCCAGCCCCAGCCCCGACCCCAGCTCAGCACTAGCCCAGCCCTGCCCCCGGTCCAGCACCAGCCCTGCCCCAGCCCCAGCCCTATCCCCAGCCCAGTCGTGCCACAGCCCCGGCCCGGCCCCCAGCCCAGCCCTGCCACAATACTGCCCCAGCCCTGCCCCAGCCCCATCACTTCCCAGCACCCAGCACCAGCCTCAGCCCCGGACCCAGCCCCGGACCCAGCCCAGCCTCCAGCCCCAGCCCAGCCCCAGCCCTGCCCCAGTCCCCGCCCCAGCCCCAGCGCTAGTCCCAGCCCTGCCCCAGCCCTACCCCAGCCCAGTCCCGGTCGCAGCCCAGCCCCAGCCTGGCCCCCAGCCCAGCCCAGCCCCAGCCCTGGACCCAGCCCCAGCCCAGCCCCAGTCCCAGCCCTGCCCCAGCCCAGCCCCGGCCACAGCCCAGCCCCAGCCCTGCCCCAGTCCCCCCCCCAGCCCACCCTCAGCCCAGGCCCCAGCCCGGCCCCAGCCACAGCCCTAGCCAGGCCCTGCTCTTAGCCCAGCCCCAGCCTGGCCCCAGCCCTGTCCCCAGCCCCTGCCCCAGACCTACCCCAGCCCGGCCCCGGGCCCAGCCCAGCCCCAGCCCTGCCCCAGCTCGGGCCCCAGCCCTGTCCCCAGCCCCGGCACCTGCCCCAGCCCTAGTCCTGCCCCAGCCCCAGCCCCAGCCCCACCCTTGGCCCCAGCCCAGCCCCAGTCCCAGCCCTGGACCCAGCCCCAGCCCCAGCCCAGCCTTGGCCCCAGCCCTGCCCATGCCCAGCCCCAGCCCCAGTCCAGCCCCAGCCTCAGCCCCGGCCCCAGCCCAGCCCCAGCCCCACCCCTAGCCTAGCCCTGCCCTCAGCCCTGCCCCAGCCCTGCCACAGCCCCAGCCCTAGCCCAGCCCTGCCCTCATCCCCAGCCCCAGCCACAGCCCTGCCCCAGCCCTGGCTCCTGCCCCGGCCCCAGCCCGGCCCCAGCTCCGGCCCTAGACCTGTCCCCAGCCCCGGCCCCTGCCCCAGCCATAGTCCTGCCCCATCCCAGCCCCAAACCCCAGCCCTGCCCCAGCCCTGCCTTCAGCCCAGCCCCAGCCCCAGCCCTGCCCCAGTCCCAGCCACAGCCCCGGCCACAGCCACAGCCCAGCTCCCGCTCCATCCCTGCCCCAGCCCAGCCCCAGCCACAGCCCAGCCCCAGCCCTGCCCCAGTCCCCCCCCCAGCCCACCCTCAGCCCAGGCCCCAGCCCGGCCCCAGCCAGAGCCCTAGCCAGGCCCTGCTCTTAGCCCAGCCCCAGCCCGGCCCCAGCCCTGTCCCCAGCCCCTGCCCCAGCCCCACCCTCGTCCCCAGCCCAGCCCCTGCCCCAGACCTACCCCAGCCCAGCCCCGGGCCCAGCCCAGCCCCAGCCCTGCCCCAGCTCGGGCCCCAGCCCTGTCCCCAGCCCCGGCACCTGCCCCAGCCCTAGTCCTGCCCCAGCCCCAGCCCCAGCCCCACCCTTGGCCCCAGCCCAGCCCCAGCCCCAGCCCTGGACCCAGACCCAGCCCCAGCCCAGCCTTGGCCCCAGCCCTGCCCATGCCCAGCCCCAGCCCCAGCCCCAGCCCAGCCCCAGCCCTTGACACAGCCCCAGCCCCAGACCAGCCCCAGACCCAGCCCTGCCCCTGCCCAGCCCAAGCCACAGCCCAGCCCCTGCCCGTCCCCAGCCCTGCCCCAGCCCCGGCCCGAGCCCTGTCCTCAACCCAGCCCCAGCCCTGTCCCAGTCCCACCCACAGCCCCGGCCCCAGCCCAGCCCCAGCCCCAGCCCTGCCCCAGCCCAGCCCCAGCCCTGGACCCAGCCCCAGCCCCAGCCCCAGCCCTGCCCCAGACCAGGCCTAGCCCTGGAACCAGGCCCAGCCCAGCACCGAACCCAGCCCCAGCCCAGCCCCAACCCTGCCCCAGCTCGGGCCCCAGCCCTGTCCCCAGCCCCGGCAGCTGCCCCAGCCCTAGTCCTGCCCCAGCCCCAGCCCCAGCCCCACCTATGGCCCCAGCCCAGCCCCAGTCCCCAGCCCTGGACCCAGCCCCAGCCCCCAGCCCAGCCTTGGCCCCAGACCTGCCCATGCCCAGCCCCAGCCCCAGTCCAGCCCCAGCCTCAGCCCCGGCCCCAGCCCAGCCCCAGCCCCACCCCTAGCCTAGCCCTGCCCTCAGCCCTGCCCCAGCCCTGCCACAGCCCCAGCCCTAGCCCAGCCCTGCCCTCATCCCCAGCCCCAGCCACAGCCCAGCCACAGCCCTGCCCCAGCCCTGGCTCCTGCCCCAGCCCCAGCCCCAGCCCCAGCCCCAGCCCCAGCCCTGGCCCCAGCCTCGGGCCCAGACTCGGCCCCAGCCCAGCCCCAGCCCTAGCCCTGCCCCAGTCTCCGCCCCAGCCCCGGCCCCTGCCCTGCCCCAGCCACAGCCCTAGCCCAGCCCTGCCCTTAGCCCAGCCCCAGCCCGGCCCCAGCCCTGTCCCCAGCCCCTGCCCCAGCCCCAACCTCATCCCCAGCCCAGCCCCTGCCCAAGCCCTACCCCAGCCCAGTCCCGGTCCCAGCCCAGGCCCAGCCCTGCCGCAGCCCAAGCCCCAGCCCCAGCCCCAGCCCCAGCCCCATCCGTACCCTCATCCCAGCCCATCCCCATCCCCATCCCTGCCCCCAGTCCAGCCCCAGCCCCAGCCCCCGCCATGCCCCAGCCCCAGCCCTGCACCGAACCCAGCCCCATCCCTGCCCCCAGCCCAGCCCTAGCCCAGCCCTGCTCTCAGCCCAGCCCCAGGCCTGGACCCAGCCCCAGCCCTGCCCCGAACCCAGCCCCAGCCCGGCCCCAGCCCGGCCCCAGCTCCAGCCCTAGACCTGTCCCCAGCCCCGGCCCCTGCCCCAGCCATAGTCCTGCCCCATCCCAGCCCCAAACCCCAGCCCTGCCCCAGCCCTGCCTTCAGCCCAGCCCCAGGCCCAGCCCTGCCCCAGTCCCAGCCACAGCCCCGGCCACAGCCACAGCCCAGCTCCCGCTCCATCCCTGCCCCAGCCCAGCCCCAGCCACAGCCCAGCCCCAGCCCTGCCCCAGTCCCCCCCCCCAGCCCACCCTCAGCCCAGGCCCCAGCCCGGCCCCAGCCCTGCCTGTAGCCCCAGCCCCACCCCAGCCCCAGCCCTGTCCCCAGCCCCAGCCCCAGTCCCAGCCCTAGCCCCGGCCCCAGCCCAGCCCTAGCCCAGCCCAGCCCTCAGCCCAGCCCCAGCCCTGTCCGAACCCAGCCCTAGCCCGGCCCCAGCCCTGCCCCAGCTCCGGCCCTAGCACTGTCCCCAGCCCAGGGCCGTGCCACATCCCCAGCCCTGCCCCAGCCCTGCCCTCAGCCCAGCCCCAGCCCCAGCCCGGCCCCAGCCCTGCCCCAGACCCAGCCCTAGTCCAGCCCTGCCCACAGCCCCAGCCCCAGCCCAGCCCCAGCCCTGGACCCAGCCCCAGCCCAGCACCAGACAAAGTCCCAGCCCCAGCCCTGCCCCAGCCCAGCCCCATCCCCAGCCCAGCACATCCCCAGCCCCAGCCACAGCCCAGCCCCAGCAATGGACCCAGCCCCATCCCTGCCCCAGCCCAGCCCCAGCCCCAGCCCAGCACAGCTCCAGCCCCACTCCTGCCCCATCCCAGCCGTAGCCCCAGCCACAGCCCAGCCCTAGCCCAGCCCTGCCCCAGCCCCAGCCACAGCCCAGCCCCAGCCACAGCCCCACCCCCGGCCCCAGCCCAGTCCCCCGCCCAGCCCCACTCCCATCCCTGCCCCCAGCCCTGCCCCAGCCCAAGCCACAGCCCCAGCCACAGCCCCATCCCGGCCCCCAGCCCAGCCCTGCCCCTTCCCCAACCCTGGACCCAGCCCTGGCCCAGCCCCAGATCAGCCCCAGCTCCGGCCCTAGCCCTGGCCCCAGCCCTGGCCCCTGCCCTAGCCCCAGCCCAGCCCCAGCCCCAACCCCATCCCTGGCCCCACCCCATCCCTTGCCCAGCCCAGCCCCAGCCCCAGCCCCATCCCTGGCCCCACCCCATCCCTAGCACAGCCCTACCCTCAGCCCCGGCCCCAGCCCCAGCCCTGCCCAAGACTTGGTTCCAGCCCCAGCCCCTCCCCAGTCCTTGCCCCAGCCCAGCCCTAGTCCCAGCCCAGCCCCAGCCCCGACCCCAGCTCAGCACTAGCCCAGCCCTGCCCCCGGTCCAGCACCAGCCCTGCCCCAGCCCCAGCCCTATCCACAGCCCAGTCGTGCCACAGCCCCGGCCCGGCCCCCAGCCCAGCCCTGCCACAATACTGCCCCAGCCCCAGCCCAGCCCCAGCTCTGACCCCAGCCCTGCCCCAGCCCAGCCCAGCCCCAGGCCTACCCCAGCCCAGCCCCAGCCCTGGACCCAGCCCTAATCCAGCCCCAGCCCCAGCCCTGCCCCAATCCCGGCCCCATCCCTGGCCCCAGCCCAGCCCTAGCCCAGCCCTGCCCCAGCCCCCGCCCTGGCCCGGCCCCAGCCCTGCCCCAAACCCAGCCCTGGCTCCTGCCCCAGCCCCAGCCTCAGCCCCAGCCCCACCCTCGGCCCCAGCCCTGCCCCAGCCCCAGCCCAGCCCCAGCCCAGTTCCAGCCCTGGACCCAGCCCCAGCCGCAGCCCCAGCCCCAGCCCCAGCCCCACCTCCAGCCCTCCCCCAACCTAGCCCCAGCCCATGGCCCAGCCTCAAGCCTAATCCTGCCCCAGCCCCGGCCCCAATCCAGCCCCAGCCCTACCCCTACCTCAGCCCTAGCCCCAGCCCTGTCCCAAGCCCAGCCACAGCCCTGCCCCAGTCCCAGCCACAGCCGCAGCCCCTGCCACAGCCCCAACCCCAGCCACATCCCCAGCCCTGCCCCAGCTCAGCCACAGCCACAGCCCAGCCCCAGCCCAGCCCCAGCCCTGGACCCAGCCCCAGCCCCAGCCCCAGCCCTGGCCCCACCCCATCCCTAGCCCAGCCCAGCCCCAGCCCCAGCCCCAGCCCTGGCCCCACCCCATCCCTAGCACAGCCCTACCCTCAGCCCCGGCCCCAGCCCCAGCCCTGCCCAAGACTTGGTTCCAGCCCCAGCCCCTCCCCAGTCCTTGCCCCAGCCCAGCCCTAGTCCCAGCCCAGCCCCAGCCCCGACCCCAGCTCAGCACTAGCCCAGCCCTGCCCCCGGTCCAGCACCAGCCCTGCCCCAGCCCCAGCCCTATCCCCAGCCCAGTCGTGCCACAGCCCCGGCCCGGCCCCCAGCCCAGCCCTGCCACAATACTGCCCCAGCCCTGGCCCAGCTCCAGCCCAACGCCCAGCCCAGCCCCAGCCCTGCCCCAGCCCCATCACTTCCCAGCACCCAGCACCAGCCTCAGCCCCGGACCCAGCCCCGGGACCCAGCCCAGCCTCCAGCCCCCAGCCCAGCCCCAGCCCTGCCCCAGTCCCCGCCCCAGCCCCAGCGCTAGTCCCCAGCCCTGCCCCAGCCCTACCCCAGCCCAGTCCCGGTCGCAGCCCAGCCCCAGCCCGGCCCCCAGCCCAGCCCAGCCCCAGCCCTGGACCCAGCCCCAGCCCAGCCCCAGCCACTGCCCTGCCCCAGCCCAGCCCAAGCCACAGCCTAGCCCTGCCCCGTGCCCAGCCCCAGCCCGGACCCTGCCCTGCCCCAGCTCTGGCCCTAGCCCTGTCCCCAGCCCTGTCCCCAGACCCAGCCCTGCCACAGCCCAGCCCCAGCCCCAGCCCCCCAGCCCAGCCCCAGCCCAGCCCCAGCCCAGCCCCAGCCCTGCCCCATCCCCTGCCCTAGCCCATCCCTGCCATCAGCCCAGCCCCAGCCCCAGCCCAGCCCCAGCTCTGACCCCAGCCCTGCCCCAGCCCAGCCCAGCCCCAGGCCTACCCCAGCCCAAGTCCAGCCCCAGCCCCAGCCCTGCCCCAATCCCGGCCCCATCCCTGGCCCCAGCCCAGCCCTAGCCCACCCCTGCCCCAGCCCCCGCCCTGGCCCGGCCCCAGCCCTGCCCCAAACCCAGCCCTGGCTCCGGCCCCAGCCCCAGCCTCAGCCCCAGCCCCACCCTCGGCCCCAGCCCAGCCCCAGCCCCAGCCCAGCCCCAGCCCAGCCCCAGCCCTGGACCCAGCCCAGCCTCCAGCCCCAGCCCAGCCCCAGCCCTGCCCCAGTCCCCCGCCCCAGCCCCAGCGCTAGTCCCCAGCCCTGCCCCAGCCCTACCCCAGCCCAGTCCCGGTCGCAGCCCAGCCCCAGCCTGGCCCCCAGCCCAGCCCAGCCCCAGCCCTGGACCCAGCCCCAGCCACTGCCCTGCCCCAGCCCAGCCCAAGCCACAGCCTAGCCCTGCCCCGAGCCCAGCCCCAGCCCGGACCCTGCCCTGCCCCAGCTCTGGCCCTAGACCCTGTCCCCAGCCCTGTCCCCAGACCCAGCCCTGCCACAGCCCAGCCCCAGCCCCAGCCCCCAGCCCAGCCCCAGCCCAGCCCCAGCCCAGCCCCAGCCCTGCCCCATCCCCTGCCCTAGCCCATCCCTGCCATCAGCCCAGCCCCAGCCCCAGCCCAGCCCCAGCTCTGACCCCAGCCCTGCCCCAGCCCAGCCCCAGCCCCAGGCCTACCCCAGCCCAAGTCCAGCCCCAGCCCCAGCCCTGCCCCAATCCCGGCCCCATCCCTGGGCCCCAGCCCAGCCCTAGCCCAGCCCTGCCCCAGCCCCCGCCCTGGCCCGGCCCCCAGCCCTGCCCCAAACCCAGCCCCTGGCTCCTGCCCCAGCCCCAGCCTCAGCCCCAGCCCCACCCTCGGCCCCAGCCCAGCCCCAGCCCCAGCCCAGCCCCAGCCCAGCCCCAGCCCTGGACCCAGCCCCAGCCGCAGCCCCAGCCCCAGCCCCAGCCCCAGCTCCAGCCCCTGCCCCAACCCAGCCCCAGCCCATGGCCCAGCCTCAAGCCTAGTCCAGCCCCAGCCCCGGCCCCAGTCCAGCCCCAGCCCTACCCCTACCTCAGCCCTAGCCCCAGCCCTGTCCCAAGCCCAGCCACAGCCCTGCCCCAGTCCCAGCCACAGCCGCAGCCCCCTGCCACAGCCCCAACCCCAGCCCCATCCCCAGCCCTGCCCCAGCTCAGCCACAGCCACAGCCCAGCCCCAGCCCAGCCCTAGCCCAGCCCAGCCCCAGCCCCAGCCCTGGACCCAGTCCCAGCCCCAGCCCTGCCCCAGCCCAGCTCCAGCCTCAGCCCAGCCCCTGCCCTGGACCCAGCCCCAGCCCCAGCCCCAGCCCTGGACCCAGCCCCAGCCCCAGCCCCAGCCCTGGACCCAGGCCCCAGCCCCAGCCCTACCCCAGCCCAGCACCAGCCACATCCCCGGCCCCAGCCCTGGACCCAGCCCCCAGCCCCAGCCCCAGCCCAACCCCTGGCCCCATCCCCGGCCCCAGCCCAGCCCTAGCCCAGCCCTGCCCTCAGCCCCAGCCCTGCCCAAGCCACAGCCCAGCCCCTACCCTGGACCCAGCCCCTGCCCCAGCCCCACACTCCTCCCCAGCCCAGCCCCTGCCCCAGCCCTGTCCCCCAGCCCCGGCACCTGCCCCAGCCCTAGTCCTGCGCCCGCCTCGGCCCAGCCCCTGCCCTCAGGCCCAGCCCCAGCCCCAGCCCTGCCCCAGCCCCCGCCCTGCCCAAGCCCAAGCACCTGCACCAAACCCAGCCCCAGCCCGGCACCAGCCCCCGCCCCAGCCCTGGACCCAGCCCCAGCCCCAGCCCAGCCCCAGCCCCAGCCCTGCCCCAGCCTAGCTCCAGCCTCAGCCCAGCCCATGCCCTGGACCCAGCCCCTGCCCTGGACACAGCCCCTGCCCCAGCCCCACACTCCTCCCCAGTCCCAGCCCCAGCCCTGTCCCAGTCCCTACCCCAGCCCCAGCTACAGCGCAGCCCCCGCCCCAGCCTCAGCCCAAGCCCCAGTGCCAGCCCCAGCCCCACCCTCGGCCCCAGCCGAGCCCCAGCCCCAGTCCAGCCCCTGCCCTGGAGCCAGCCCCAGACCAGCCCCAGCCCAGCCCCAGCCTCAGCCCTCAACCCAGCCCCAGTCGCAGCCCCCGGCCCCAGCCCAGCCCTAGCCCAGGCCTAGCCACATCCCGGCCCCAGCCCTGGACCCAGCCCCAGCCCCAGCCCCAGCCCCAGCCCAACCCCCGGCCCCATCCCCGGCCCCAGCCCAGCCCTAGCCCAGCCCTGCCCTCAGCCCCAGCCCTGCCCCAGCCACAGCCCAGCCCAGCCCTGCCCTCAGCCCCAGCCCTGCCCCAGCCACAGCCCAGCCCCTGCCCTGGACACAGCCCCTGTCCCCAGCCCCACACTCCTCCCCATCCCAGCCCCTGCCCCACCCCTGTCCCCAGCCCCGGCACCTGCCCCAGCCCTAGTCCTGCCCCAGCCCAGCCCAGCCCCAGCCCTGAACCCAGCCCCAGCCCCAGCCCCACCCCCCAGCCCTCAGCCCCGGCCCCAGCCCAGCCCCAGCCCTGCCCCAGCTCGGGCCCCAGCCCTGTCACCAGCCCCGGCCCCTGCCCAGCCCTAGTCCTGCCCCATCCCAGCCCAGCCACAGCCCCAGCCCAGCCCCTGCTCTGGAACCAGCCCCAGCCCCACCCCAGCCTCAGCCCCCAGCCCTGCCCAACCCAGCCCCAGCCACAGCCCAGCCCCAGCCCTGGACCCAGCCCCAGCCCCAGACCAGCCGTGGCCCCTAGCCCCGGCCCCACCAAACCCCACTCACAGCCCCATCCCCAGCACCAGCCCAGCCCTAGCCCAGCCCTGCCCCAGTCCCCGCCCTGCCCCAGCTGGGGCCCCAGACCTATCCCCAGCCCCAGCCCAGCCCCAGCCCCAGCCGTGCCCCAGCTCCAGTCCTGCCCCAGCCCCGGCCCCAGCCCTAGCCCCCAGCCCTACCCAGGACTTGGTTCCAGCCCCAGCCCCAGCCCTGCCCCCAGCTCAGCCCCAGCCCCCAGCCTCACCCGCGGCCCCAGCCCAGGCCCTAGCCAAACCCCACTTACGGTCCCAGCCCCGGCCCCAGCCCAGCCCTAGCCCAGCCCAGCCACAGCCACAGCCCTAGCCCTGTCCCCAGCCCAGCCCCAGCCACCGCCCAGCCTCAGCCCTGGACCCAGTCCCAGCCCCAGCCCTGCCCCAGCCCAGCTCCAGCCTCAGCCCAGCCCCTGCCCTGGACCCAGCCCCAGCCCCAGCCCCAGCCCTGGACCCAGCCCCAGTCACAGCCCCGGCCCCAGCCCAGCCCTAGCCCAGGCCTAGCCACATCCCGGACCCAGCCCTGGACCCAGCCCCAGGCCCAGCCCCAGCCCAACCCCCGGCCCCCATCCCCGGCCCCAGCCCAGCCCTAGCCCAGCCCTGCCCTCAGCCCCAGCCCTGCCCCAGCCCAGCCCCAGCCACAGCCCAGCCCCTGCCCTTGACCCAGCCCCTGCCCTAGCCCCACCCTCCTCCCCAGCCCAGCCCAGCCTCAGCCCTGGACCAAGCCCCAGACGCAGCCCCACCCCAGCCCCAGCCCTTCCCCAACCCTGCCCTCAGCCCAGCCCCAGCCCCAGCCCAGCCCCAGCCCCAGCCCCAGCCCTGCCCTATCCCCACACCCAGCCCTACCCCACCCCTGCCCCAGCCTCGGGCCCAGCCCTGTGCCAGGCCCGGCCCAGACCCCAGCCCAGCCCCACCCTCAGCCCCAGCCCAGCCCCAGCCCCAGCCATGCCCCAGCCCAGCCTCAGCCCTGGACCCAGCCCCAGCCCCAGCCCCGGCCCCAGCCCAGCCCCAGCCCCAGCCCTGCCCCCAGCCCCTGCCCCAGCCCCAGCTCCAGCCCAGCTCCAGCCTCAGCCCAGCCCCTGCCCTGGACCCAGCCCCAGCCCTAGCCCAGCCCTGCCCTCAGGCCCAGCCCCAGCCCCAGCCCTGCCCCAGCCCCCGTCCTGCCCCAGCCCAAGCACCTGCACCAAACCCAGCCCCAGCCCGGCACCAGCCCCGCCCCAGCCCTGGACCCAGCCCCAGCCCCAGCCCAGCCCCAGCCCCAGCCCTGCCCCAGCCTAGCTCCAGCCTCAGCCCAGCCCCTGCCCTGGACCCAGCCCCTGCCCCAGCCCCACACTCCTCCCCAGTCCCAGCCCCAGCCCTGTCCCTGTCCCCGCCGCAGCCCCAGCTACAGCGCAGCCCCAGCCCCAGCCTCAGCCCAAGCCCCAGCCCCAACCCCAGCCCCACCCTCTGCCCCCAGCCGAGCCCCAGCCCCAGTCCAGCCCCCGCCCTGGAGCCAGCTCCAGACCAGCCCCAGCCCCAGCCCCACCCTCTGCCCCAGCCGAGCCCCAGCCCCAGTCCAGCCCCCACCCTGGAGCCAGCCCCAGACCAGCCCAGCCCAGCCCAACCCTCAGCCCTCAACCCAGCCCCAGTCGCAGCCCCGGCCCCAGCCCAGCCCTAGCCCAGGTCTAGCCACATCCCAGCCCCAGCCCTGGACCCAGCCCCAGCCCCAGCCCCAGCCCAACCCCCAGCCCCATCCCCGGCCCCAGCCCAGCCCTAGCCCAGCCCTGCCCTCAGCCCCAGCCCTGCCCCAGCCACAGCCCAGCCCCTGCCCTGGACCCAGCCCCTACCCCAGCCCCACACTCCTCCCCAGCCCAGCCCCTGCCCCAGCCCTGTCCCCAGCCCCGGCACCTGCCCCAGCCCTAGTCCTGCCCCAGCCCAGCCCAGCCCCAGCCCTGAACCCAGCCCCAGCCCCAGCCCCACCCCCGGCCTCAGCCCCGGCCCCAGCCCAGCCCCAGTCCCAGCCCTGCCCCAGCCCAGCCCTGGCCACAGCCCAGCCCCAGCCCTGCCCCAGTCCCCCCCCCAGCCCACCCTCAGCCCAGGCCCCAGCCCGGCCCCAGCCACAGCCCTAGCCAGGCCCTGCTCTTAGCCCAGCCCCAGCCCGGCCCCCAGCCCTGTCCCCAGCCCCTGCCCCAGCCCCCACCCTCGTCCCCACAGCCCAGCCCCAGCCCTGCCCCAGCTCGGGCCCCAGCCCTGTCACCAGCCCCGGCCCCTGCCCCAGCCCTAGTCCTGCCCCATCCCAGCCCAGCCACAGCCCCAGCCCAGCCCCTGCTCTGGAACCAGCCCCAGCCCCACCCCAGCCTCAGCCCCAGCCCTGCCCAACCCAGCCCCAGCCACAGCCCAAGCCCCAGCCCTGGACCCAGCCCAGCCCCAGCCCCAGCCATGGCCCCTAGCCCCGGCCCCACCAAACCCCACTCACAGCCCCATCCCCAGCACCAGCCCAGCCCTAGCCCAGCCCTGCCCCAGTCCCCGCCCTGCCCCAGCTCGGGCCCCAGCCCTATCCCCAGCCCCAGCCCAGCCCCAGCCCCAGCCGTGCCCCAGCTCCAGTCCTGCCCCAGCCCCGGCCCCAGCCCTAGCCCCAGCCCTGCCCAGGATTTAGTTCCAGCCCCCAGCCCCAGCCCTGCCCCCAGCCCAGCCCCAGCCCCCGGCCTCAACCTCAGATCCGGCCCTGCTCCCAGCCCTGTCCCAGACCCAGCCCAGACCCCAGCACAGCCCCACCCTCAACCCCCAGCCCAGCCTCAGCCACAGCCTAGCCCCAGGGCCATCCCCAGCCACCGCCCAGCCCAGCCCCTGGACCCAGCCCCAGCCCCAGCCCTGCACCGAATCCAGTCCCAGCCCGGCCCCAGCCCTGTCCCAGCTCGGGCCCCCAGCCCTGTCCCTCGCCCCGGCCCCTGAACCAGCCCTAGTCTTGCCCCATCCCTGCCCCATCCCCAGCCCTGGACCCAGCCCAGCCCCAGCCCCATCCGTTCCCACAGCCCATCCCATCCCCTTCCCCAACCCTGCCCTGGCTCAGCCCCCAGCCCTAGCCCAGCCCTAGCCCAGCCGCAGCCCAGCCCTAGCCCAGCCCAGCCACAGCCACAGCCCTAGCCCTGTCCCCAGCCCAGCCCCAGCCACCGCCCCAGCCTCAGCCCTGGACCCAGTCCCAGCCCCAGCCCTGCCCCAGCCCAGCTCCAGCCTCAGCCCAGCCCCTGCCCTGGACCCAGCCCCAGCCCCAGCCCCAGCCCTGGACCCAGCCCCAGTCACAGCCCCGGCCCCAGCCCAGCCCTAGCCCAGGCCTAGCCACATCCCGGACCCAAGCCCCTGGACCCAGCCCCAGGCCCAGCCCCAGCCCAACCCCCGGCCCCATCCCCGGCCCCCAGCCCAGCCCTAGCCCAGCCCTGCCCTCAGCCCCAGCCCTGCCCCAGCCCAGCCCCAGCCACAGCCCAGCCCCTGCCCTTGACCCAGCCCCTGCCCTAGCCCCACCCTCCTCCCCAGCCCAGCCCAGCCTCAGCCCTGGACCAAGCCCCAGACGCAGCCCCACCCCAGCCCCAGCCCTTCCCCAACCCTGCCCTCAGCCCAGCCCCAGCCCCAGCCCAGCCCCAGCCCCAGCCCCAGCCCTGCCCTATCCCCACACCCAGCCCTACCCCACCCCTGCCCCAGCCTCGGGCCCAGCCCTGTGCCAGGCCCGGCCCAGACCCCAGCCCAGCCCCACCCTCAGCCCCAGCCCAGCCCCAGCCCCAGCCATGCCCCAGCCCAGCCTCAGCCCTGGACCCAGCCCCCAGCCCCCAGCCCCGGCCCCAGCCCAGCCCCAGCCCCAGCCCTGCCCCAGCCCCTGCCCCAGCCCCAGCTCCAGCCCAGCTCCAGCCTCAGCCCCAGCCCCTGCCCTGGACCCAGCCCCAGCCCTAGCCCAGCCCTGCCCTCAGGCCCAGCCCCAGCCCCAGCCCCTGCCCCAGCCCCCGTCCTGCCCCAGCCCAAGCACCTGCACCAAACCCAGCCCCAGCCCGGCACCAGCCCCGCCCCAGCCCTGGACCCAGCCCCAGCCCCAGCCCAGCCCCAGCCCCAGCCCTGCCCCAGCCTAGCTCCAGCCTCAGCCCAGCCCCTGCCCTGGACCCAGCCCCTGCCCCAGCCCCACACTCCTCCCCAGTCCCAGCCCCAGCCCTGTCCCCTGTCCCCGCCGCAGCCCCAGCTACAGCGCAGCCCCAGCCCCAGCCTCAGCCCCAAGCCCCAGCCCCAGCCCCAGCCCCACCCTCTGCCCCAGCCGAGCCCCAGCCCCAGTCCAGCCCCCGCCCTGGAGCCAGCTCCAGACCAGCCCCAGCCCCAGCCCCACCCCTCTGCCCCAGCCGAGCCCCAGCCCCAGTCCAGCCCCCACCCTGGAGCCAGCCCCAGACCAGCCCAGCCCAGCCCAACCCTCAGCCCTCAACCCAGCCCCAGTCGCAGCCCCGGCCCCAGCCCAGCCCTAGCCCAGGCCTAGCCACATCCCAGCCCCAGCCCTGGACCCAGCCCCAGCCCCAGCCCCAGCCCAACCCCCAGCCCCATCCCCGGCCCCCAGCCCAGCCCTAGCCCAGCCCTGCCCTCAGCCCCAGCCCTGCCCCAGCCACAGCCCAGCCCCTGCCCTGGACCCAGCCCCTACCCCAGCCCCACACTCCTCCCCAGCCCAGCCCCTGCCCCAGCCCTGTCCCCAGCCCCGGCACCTGCCCCAGCCCTAGTCCTGCCCCAGCCCAGCCCAGCCCCAGCCCTGAACCCAGCCCCAGCCCCCAGCCCCACCCCCGGCCTCAGCCCCGGCCCCAGCCCAGCCCCAGTCCCAGCCCTGCCCCCAGCCCAGCCCTGGCCACAGCCCAGCCCCAGCCCTGCCCCAGTCCCCCCCCCAGCCCACCCTCAGCCCAGGCCCCAGCCCGGCCCCCAGCCACAGCCCTAGCCAGGCCCTGCTCTTAGCCCAGCCCCAGCCCGGCCCCAGCCCTGTCCCCAGCCCCTGCCCCAGCCCCACCCTCGTCCCCAGCCCCAGCCCCTGCCCCAGACCTACCCCCAGCCCAGCCCCGGCCCCAGCCCAGCCCCAGCCCTGCCCCAGCTCGGGCCCCAGCCCTGTCACCAGCCCCGGCCCCTGCCCCAGCCCTAGTCCTGCCCCATCCCAGCCCAGCCACAGCCCCAGCCCAGCCCCTGCTCTGGAACCAGCCCCAGCCCCACCCCAGCCTCAGCCCCAGCCCTGCCCAACCCAGCCCCAGCCACAGCCCAGCCCCAGCCCTGGACCCAGCCCCAGCCCCAGCCCCAGCCATGGCCCCTAGCCCCGGCCCCACCAAACCCCACTCACAGCCCCATCCCCCAGCACCAGCCCAGCCCCTAGCCCAGCCCTGCCCCAGTCCCCGCCCTGCCCCAGCTCGGGCCCCAGCCCTATCCCCAGCCCCAGCCCAGCCCCAGCCCCAGCCGTGCCCCAGCTCCAGTCCTGCCCCAGCCCCGGCCCCAGCCCTAGCCCCAGCCCTGCCCAGGATTTAGTTCCAGCCCCAGCCCCAGCCCTGCCCCCAGCCCCAGCCCCAGCCCCGGCCCTCAACCTCAGATCCGGCCCTGCTCCCCAGCCCTGTCCCAGACCCAGCCCAGACCCCAGCACAAGCCCCACCCTCAACCCCAGCCCAGCCTCAGCCACAGCCTAGCCCCAGGCCATCCCCAGCCACCGCCCAGCCCCCAGCCCTGGACCCAGCCCCAGCCCCAGCCCTGCACCGAATCCAGTCCCCAGCCCGGCCCCAGCCCTGTCCCAGCTCGGGCCCCAGCCCTGTCCCTCGCCCCGGCCACCTGAACCAGCCCTAGTCTTGCCCCATCCCTGCCCCCATCCCCAGCCCTGGACCCAGCCCAGCCCCAGCCCCATCCGTTCCCCACAGCCCATCCCATCCCCTTCCCCAACCCTGCCCTGGCTCAGCCCCAGCCCTAGCCCAGCCCTAGCCCAGCCGCAGCCCAGCCCTAGCCCAGCCCAGCCACAGCCACAGCCCTAGCCCTGTCCCCAGCCCAGCCCCAGCCACCGCCCAGCCTCAGCCCTGGACCCAGTCCCAGCCCCAGCCCTGCCCCAGCCCAGCTCCAGCCTCAGCCCAGCCCCTGCCCTGGACCCAGCCCCAGCCCCAGCCCCAGCCCTGGACCCAGCCCCAGTCACAGCCCCGGCCCCAGCCCAGCCCTAGCCCAGGCCCTAGCCACATCCCGGACCCAGCCCTGGACCCAGCCCCAGGCCCAGCCCCAGCCCAACCCCCGGCCCCATCCCCGGCCCCAGCCCAGCCCTAGCCCAGCCCTGCCCTCAGCCCCAGCCCTGCCCCAGCCCAGCCCAGCCACAGCCCAGCCCCTGCCCTTGACCCAGCCCCTGCCCTAGCCCCACCCTCCTCCCCAGCCCAGCCCAGCCTCAGCCCTGGACCAAGCCCCAGACGCAGCCCCACCCCAGCCCCAGCCCTTCCCCAACCCTGCCCTCAGCCCAGCCCCAGCCCCAGCCCAGCCCCAGCCCCAGCCCCAGCCCTGCCCTATCCCCACACCCAGCCCTACCCCCACCCCTGCCCCAGCCTCGGGCCCAGCCCTGTGCCAGGCCCGGCCCAGACCCCCAGCCCAGCCCCACCCTCAGCCCCAGCCCAGCCCCAGCCCCAGCCATGCCCCAGCCCAGCCTCAGCCCTGGACCCAGCCCCAGCCCCAGCCCCGGCCCCAGCCCAGCCCCCAGCCCCAGCCCTGCCCCAGCCCCTGCCCCAGCCCCAGCTCCAGCCCCAGCTCCAGCCTCAGCCCAGCCCCCTGCCCTGGACCCAGCCCCAGCCCTAGCCCAGCCCTGCCCTCAGGCCCAGCCCCAGCCCCAGCCCTGCCCCAGCCCCCGTCCTGCCCCAGCCCAAGCACCTGCACCAAACCCAGCCCCCAGCCCGGCACCAGCCCCCGCCCCAGCCCCTGGACCCAGCCCCAGCCCCAGCCCAGCCCCAGCCCCAGCCCTGCCCCAGCCTAGCTCCAGCCTCAGCCCAGCCCCTGCCCTGGACCCAGCCCCTGCCCCAGCCCCCACACTCCTCCCCAGTCCCAGCCCCAGCCCTGTCCCTGTCCCCGCCGCAGCCCCAGCTACAGCGCAGCCCCAGCCCCAGCCTCAGCCCAAGCCCCAGCCCCAGCCCCCAGCCCCACCCTCTGCCCCAGCCGAGCCCCAGCCCCAGTCCAGCCCCCGCCCTGGAGCCAGCTCCAGACCAGCCCCAGCCCCAGCCCCACCCTCTGCCCCAGCCGAGCCCCAGCCCCAGTCCAGCCCCCACCCTGGAGCCAGCCCCAGACCAGCCCAGCCCAGCCCAACCCTCAGCCCTCAACCCAGCCCCCCAGTCGCAGCCCCGGCCCCAGCCCAGCCCTAGCCCAGGCCTAGCCACATCCCAGCCCCAGCCCTGGACCCAGCCCCAGCCCCAGCCCCAGCCCAACCCCCAGCCCCATCCCCGGCCCCCAGCCCAGCCCTAGCCCAGCCCTGCCCTCAGCCCCAGCCCTGCCCCAAGCCACAGCCCAGCCCCTGCCCTGGACCCAGCCCCTACCCCAGCCCCACACTCCTCCCCAGCCCAGCCCCTGCCCCAGCCCTGTCCCCAGCCCCGGCACCTGCCCCAGCCCTAGTCCTGCCCCAGCCCAGCCCAGCCCCAGCCCTGAACCCAGCCCCAGCCCCAGCCCCACCCCCCGGCCTCAGCCCCGGCCCCAGCCCAGCCCCAGTCCCAGCCCTGCCCCAGCCCAGCCCTGGCCACAGCCCAGCCCCCAGCCCTGCCCCAGTCCCCCCCCCCAGCCCACCCTCAGCCCAGGCCCCAGCCCGGCCCCAGCCACAGCCCTAGCCAGGCCCTGCTCTTAGCCCAGCCCCAGCCCGGCCCCAGCCCTGTCCCCAGCCCCTGCCCCAGCCCCACCCTCGTCCCCAGCCCAGCCCCCTGCCCCAGACCTACCCCAGCCCAGCCCCGGCCCCAGCCCAGCCCCAGCCCTGCCCCAGCTCGGGCCCCAGCCCTGTCACCAGCCCCGGCACCTGCCCCAGCCCTAGTCCTGCCCCATCCCAGCCCAGCCACAGCCCCAGCCCAGCCCCTGCTCTGGAACCAGCCCCAGCCCCCACCCCAGCCTCAGCCCCAGCCCTGCCCAACCCAGCCCCAGCCACAGCCCAGCCCCAGCCCTGGACCCAGCCCCAGCCCCAGCCCCAGCCATGGCCCCTAGCCCCGGCCCCACCAAACCCCACTCACAGCCCCATCCCCAGCACCAGCCCAGCCCTAGCCCAGCCCTGCCCCAGTCCCCGCCCTGCCCCAGCTCGGGCCCCAGCCCTATCCCCAGCCCCAGCCCAGCCCCAGCCCCAGCCGTGCCCCAGCTCCAGTCCTGCCCCAGCCCCGGCCCCAGCCCTAGCCCCAGCCCTGCCCAGGATTTAGTTCCAGCCCCAGCCCCAGCCCTGCCCCCAGCCCAGCCCCAGCCCCGGCCTCAACCTCAGATCCGGCCCTGCTCCCAGCCCTGTCCCAGACCCAGCCCAGACCCCAGCACAGCCCCACCCTCATCCCCAGCCCAGCCTCAGCCACAGCCTAGCCCCAGGCCATCCCCAGCCACCGCCCAGCCCCAGCCCTGGACCCAGCCCCAGCCCCAGCCCTGGACCCAGCCCCAGCCCCAGCCCTGGACCCAGCCCCAGCCCCAGCCCTGCACCGAATCCAGTCCCAGCCCGGCCCCAGCCCTGTCCCAGCTCGGGCCCCAGCCCTGTCCCTCGCCCCGGCCCCTGAACCAGCCCTAGTCTTGCCCCATCCCTGCCCCATCCCCAGCCCTGGACCCAGCCCAGCCCCAGCCCCATCCATGCCCCCAGTCCCAGCCCTAGCCCAGCCTAGCTCCAGCCTCAGCCCAGCCCCTGCCCTGGACCCAGCCCCAGCCCCAGCCCACCCCTGACCTCAGGCCCAGCCCCAGCCCCAGCCCAGCCCCAGCCCCAGCCCTGCCCCAGCCTAGCTCCAGCCTCAGCCCAGCCCCTGCCCTGGACCCAGCCCCTGCCCTGGACCAGCCCCAGCCCCAACCCTGCCCCAGCCCAGCCCCAGCCAACACCCAGCCCCAGGCCTGGACCCATCTCCCCCCCCATCCCTGCCCCAGCACAGCCCCAGCCCCACCCTGGACCCAGCCCCAGCCCCCAGCCCAGCCCCAGCCACTGCCCAGCCCCAGCCCTGGCCCCAGCCCCAGCCCCAGCCCTGGCCCCAGCCCAGCCCTAGCCCAGCCCAGGCCAGCCCCAGCCCCACCTTCGGCCCCAGCCGTGCCCCAGCCCCAGTCCAGCCCCTGCCCTGGAGCCAGCCCCAAACCAGCCCCAGCCCAGCCCCAGCCTCAGCCCTCAACCCAGCCCCAGTCGCAGCCCCAGCCCAACCCCTGGCCCCATCCCCGGCCCCAGCCCAGCCCTAGCCCAGGCCTAGCCACATCCCGGCCCCAGCCCTGGACCCAGCCCCAGCCCCAGCCCCAGCCCAACCCCTGGCCCCATCCCCCGGCCCCAGCCCAGCCCTAGCCCAGCCCTGCCCTCAGCCCCAGCCCTGCCCCAGCCACAGCCCAGCCCCTGCCCTGGACACAGCCCCTGCCCCAGCCCCACACTCCTCCCCAGCCCAGCCCCTGCCCCAGCCCTGTCCCCAGCCCCGGCACCTGCCCCAGCCCTAGTCCTGACCCAGCCCAGCCCAGCCCCAGCCCTGAAACCAGCCCCAGCCCCAGCCCCAGCCCTCGCCCCAGCCCAGCCCTAGCCCAGCCCAGTCCAGCCCCAGCCCCACCCTCGGCCCCAGCCGAGCCCCAGCCCCAGTCCAGCCCCTGCCCTGGAGCCAGCCCCAGACCAGCCCCAGCCCAGCCCCAGCCCAGCCCTAGCCCAGGCCTAGCCACATCCCGGACCCAGCCCTAGACCCAGCCCCAGCCCCAGCCCCAGCCCAACCCCCGGCCCCATCCCTGGCCCCAGCCCAGCCCTAGCCCAGCCCTGCCCTCAGCCCCAGCCCTGCCCCAGCCACAGCCCAGCCCCTGCCCTGGACCCAGCCCCTGCCCCAGCCCCACACTCCTCGCCAGCCCAGCCCCTGCCCCAGGCCTGTCCCCAGCCCCGGCACCTGCCCCAGCCCTAGTCCTGCCCCAGCCCAGCCCAGCCCCAGCCCTGAAACCAGCCCCAGCCCATGCCCCCGGCCTCAGCCCCGGCCCCAGCCCAGCCCCAGTCCCAGCCCTGCCCCAGCCCAGCCCCGGCCACAGCCCAGCCCCAGCCCTGCCCCAGTCCCCCCCCCCAGCCCACCCTCAGCCCAGGCCCCAGCCCGGCCCCAGCCACAGCCCTAGCCAGGCCCTGCTCTTAGCCCAGCCCCAGCCTGGCCCCAGCCCTGTCCCCAGCCCCTGCCCCAGACCTACCCCAGCCCAGCCCCGGGCCCAGCCCAGCCCCAGCCCTGCCCCAGCTCGGGCCCCAGCCCTGTCCCCCAGCCCCGGCACCTGCCCCAGCCCTAGTCCTGCCCCAGCCCCAGCCCCAGCCCCACCCTTGGCCCCAGCCCAGCCCCAGTCCCAGCCCTGGACCCAGCCCCAGCCCCAGCCCAGCCTTGGCCCCAGCCCTGCCCATGCCCAGCCCCAGCCCCAGTCCAGCCCCAGCCTCAGCCCCGGCCCCAGCCCAGCCCCAGCCCCACCCCTAGCCTAGCCCTGCCCTCAGCCCTGCCCCAGCCCTGCCACAGCCCCAGCCCTAGCCCAGCCCTGCCCTCATCCCCAGCCCCAGCCACAGCCCTGCCCCAGCCCTGGCTCCTGCCCCGGCCCCAGCCCGGCCCCAGCTCCGGCCCTAGACCTGTCCCCAGCCCCGGCCCCTGCCCCAGCCATAGTCCTGCCCCATCCCAGCCCCAAACCCCAGCCCTGCCCCAGCCCTGCCTTCAGCCCAGCCCCAGCCCCAGCCCTGCCCCAGTCCCAGCCACAGCCCCGGCCACAGCCACAGCCCAGCTCCCGCTCCATCCCTGCCCCAGCCCAGCCCCAGCCACAGCCCAGCCCCAGCCCTGCCCCAGTCCCCCCCCCAGCCCACCCTCAGCCCAGGCCCCAGCCCGGCCCCAGCCAGAGCCCTAGCCAGGCCCTGCTCTTAGCCCAGCCCCAGCCCGGCCCCAGCCCTGTCCCCAGCCCCTGCCCCAGCCCCACCCTCGTCCCCAGCCCAGCCCCTGCCCCAGACCTACCCCAGCCCAGCCCCGGGCCCAGCCCAGCCCCAGCCCTGCCCCAGCTCGGGCCCCAGCCCTGTCCCCAGCCCCGGCACCTGCCCCAGCCCTAGTCCTGCCCCAGCCCCCAGCCCCAGCCCCACCCTTGGCCCCAGCCCAGCCCCAGCCCCAGCCCTGGACCCAGACCCAGCCCCAGCCCAGCCTTGGCCCCAGCCCTGCCCATGCCCAGCCCCAGCCCCAGCCCCAGCCCAGCCCCAGCCCTTGACACAGCCCCAGCCCCAGACCAGCCCCAGACCCAGCCCTGCCCCTGCCCAGCCCAAGCCACAGCCCAGCCCCTGCCCGTCCCCAGCCCTGCCCCAGCCCCGGCCCGAGCCCTGTCCTCAACCCAGCCCCAGCCCTGTCCCAGTCCCACCCACAGCCCCGGCCCCAGCCCAGCCCCAGCCCCAGCCCTGCCCCAGCCCAGCCCCAGCCCTGGACCCAGCCCCAGCCCCAGCCCCAGCCCTGCCCCAGACCAGGCCTAGCCCTGGAACCAGGCCCAGCCCAGCACCGAACCCAGCCCCAGCCCAGCCCCAACCCTGCCCCAGCTCGGGCCCCAGCCCTGTCCCCAGCCCCGGCAGCTGCCCCAGCCCTAGTCCTGCCCCAGCCCCAGCCCCCAGCCCCACCTATGGCCCCAGCCCAGCCCCAGTCCCAGCCCTGGACCCAGCCCCAGCCCCCAGCCCAGCCTTGGCCCCAGACCTGCCCATGCCCAGCCCCAGCCCCAGTCCAGCCCCAGCCTCAGCCCCGGCCCCAGCCCAGCCCCAGCCCCACCCCTAGCCTAGCCCTGCCCTCAGCCCTGCCCCAGCCCTGCCACAGCCCCAGCCCTAGCCCAGCCCTGCCCTCATCCCCAGCCCCAGCCACAGCCCAGCCACAGCCCCTGCCCCAGCCCTGGCTCCTGCCCCAGCCCCAGCCCCAGCCCCAGCCCCAGCCCCAGCCCTGGCCCCAGCCTCGGGCCCAGACTCGGCCCCAGCCCAGCCCCAGCCCTAGCCCTGCCCCAGTCTCCGCCCCAGCCCCCGGCCCCCTGCCCTGCCCCAGCCACAGCCCCTAGGCCCAGCCCTGCCCTTAGCCCAGCCCCAGCCCGGCCCCAGCCCTGTCCCCAGCCCCCTGCCCCAGCCCCAACCTCATCCCCAGCCCAGCCCCTGCCCAAGCCCTACCCCAGCCCAGTCCCGGTCCCAGCCCAGGCCCAGCCCTGCCGCAGCCCAAGCCCCCAGCCCCAGCCCCAGCCCCAGCCCCATCCGTTACCCTCATCCCAGCCCATCCCCATCCCCATCCCTGCCCCCAGTCCAGCCCCAGCCCCAGCCCCCGCCATGCCCCAGCCCCAGCCCTGCACCGAACCCAGCCCCATCCCTGCCCCCAGCCCAGCCCTAGCCCAGCCCTGCTCTCAGCCCAGCTCCAGGCCTGGACCCAGCCCCAGCCCTGCCCCGAACCCAGCCCCAGCCCCGGCCCCAGCCCGGCCCCAGCTCCAGCCCCTAGACCTGTCCCCAGCCCCCGGCCCCCTGCCCCCAGCCATAGTCCTGCCCCATCCCAGCCCCAAACCCCAGCCCTGCCCCAGCCCTGCCTTCAGCCCAGCCCCAGGCCCAGCCCTGCCCCAGTCCCAGCCAACAGCCCCGGCCACAGCCACAGCCCAGCTCCCGCTCCATCCCTGCCCCAGCCCAGCCCCAGCCACAGCCCAGCCCCAGCCCTGCCCCCAGTCCCCCCCCCCAGCCCACCCTCAGGCCCAGGCCCCAGCCCGGCCCCAGCCAGAGCCCCTAGCCAGGCCCTGCTCTTAGCCCAGCCCCAGCCCGGCCCCAGCCCTGTCCCCAGCCCCTGCCCCAGCCCCACCCTCGTCCCCAGCCCAGCCCCTGCCCCAGACCTACCCCAGCCCAGCCCCGGGCCCAGCCCAGCCCCAGCCCTGCCCCAGCTCGGGCCCCAGCCCTGTCCCCAGCCCCGGCACCTGCCCCAGCCCTAGTCCTGCCCCAGTCCCAGCCCCAGCCCCACCCTTGGCCCCAGCCCGGCCCCCAGCCCCAGCCCTGGACCCAGCCCCAGCCCCACGCCAGCCTTGGCCCCAGCCCCTGCCCATGCCCAGCCCCAGCCCCAGCCCAGCCCCTGCCCTTGACACAGCCCCAGCCCCAGACCAGCCCCAGCCCCAGCCCTATCCCTGCTCCCAGCCCTGCCCCAGCCCCAGCCCTACTCCAGCCCTGCCCCAGCCTCGGGCCCAGCCCAGGCCCCAGCCCTGCCCCAGCTCGGGCCCCAGCCCCGTCCCCAGCCCCGGCACATGCCCCAGCCCCAGCCCCACCCTCGGCCCCAGCCCAGCCCCAGCGCCAGCCCCCAGCCCAGCCCCAGCCCTTGACACAGCCCCAGCCCCAGACCAGCCCCAGACCCAGCCCTGCCCCTGCCCAGCCCAAGCCACAGCCCAGCCCCTGCCCGTCCCCAGCCCTGCCCCAGCCCCGGCCCGAGCCCTGTCCTCAACCCAGCCCCAGCCCTGTCCCAGTCCCACCCACAGCCCCGGCCCCAGCCCAGCCCCAGCCCCAGCCCTGCCCCAGCCCAGCCCCAGCCCTGGACCCAGCCCCAGCCCCAGCCCTGCCCCAGACCAGGCCTAGCCCTGGAAACCAGGCCCAGCCCAGCACCGAACCCAGCCCCAGCCCAGCCCCAACCCTGCCCCAGCTCGGGCCCCAGCCCTGTCCCCCAGCCCGGCAGCTGCCCCAGCCCTAGTCCTGCCCCATCCCAGCCCGGCCCCCAGCCCTGGACCCAGCCCCAGCCCCAGCCCCACCCCCCGGCCTCAGCCCAGGCCACAGCCCAGCCCCAGTCCCAGCCCTGCCCCAGCCCAGCCCCGTCCACAGCCCAGCCCCAGGCCTGCCCCAGTCCCCCCCCCCAGCCCACCCTCAGCCCCGGCCCCAGCCCGGCCCCAGCCACAGCCCTAGCCCAGCCCTGCTCTTAGCCCAGCCCCAGCCCGGCCCCAGCCCTGTCCCCAGCCCCTGCCCCAGACCTACCCCAGCCCAGCCCCGGTCCCAGCCCAAGCCCCAGCCCCAGCCCCAGCCCCATCCGTTCCCCCAGCCCATCCCAGCCCCATCCCTATCCCTGCTCCCAGCCCTGCCCCAGCCCCAGCCCTACTCCAGCCCTGCCCCAGCTACGGGCCCAGCCCTGCCCCAGGCCCAGCCCCAGACCCCCAGCCCAGCCCCACCCTCATCCCCAGCCCAGCCCCAGCCCTGGACCCAGCCCCAGCCCCAGCCCCCGCCATGCCCCCAGCCCCAGGCCCTGCACCGAACCCAGCCCTGGACCCAGCCCCAGCCCCATGCCCTGCACCGAACCCAGTCCCAGCCTGGCCCCAGCCCTGTCCCAGCTCAGGCCCCAGCCCTGTCCCTAGCCCCAGCCCCTGAACCAGCCCTAGTCCTGCCCTATCCCTGCCCCATCCCCAGCCCCAGACCAGCCCCAGCCCCAGCCCTGCCCCTGCCCAGCCCAAGCCACAGCCCAGCCCCAGCCCGTCCCCAGCCCTGCCCCAGCCACAGCCCAGCCCCAGCCCTGGACACAGCTCAGCCCAGCCCCAGCCCAGCCCCAGCCCCAGCCCAGCCCCTGCCCTGGACCCAGCCCCCAGCCCCAGACCAGCCCTTGCCCAGCCCAAGCCACAGCCCAGCCCAAGCCCTGGACCCAGCCCTGGACCCAGCCCTGCCCTAGCCCAGCCCAGGCCCAGCCCAGCCCAGCCCCAGCCCCAGCCCTTTACCCAGCCCCAGCCCCCGCCATACCCCAGCCCCAGCCCTGCACCGAACCCAGCCCCATCCCTGCCCCCAGCCCCAGCCCCAGCCCAGCCCTGCTCTCAGCCCAGCCCCAGGCCTGGACCCAGCCCCAGCCCTGCCCCGAACCCAGCCCCAGCCCGGCCCCAGCCCTGCCCCAGCTCCAGCCCTAGCCCCTGTCCCCAGCCCCGGCCCCCTGCCCCAGCCATAGTCCTGCCCCATCCCAGCCCCAAACCCCAGCCCTGCCCCAGCCCTGCCTTCAGCCCAGCCCCAGCCTCAGCCCTGCCCCAGTCCCAGCCACAGCCCCGGCCACAGCCACAGCCCAGCTCCCGCTCCATCCCTGCCCCAGCCCAGCCCCAGCCCCAGCCCCAACCTTGGCCCCAGCCCAGCCTCAGTTCCAGCCCTGCCCCAGCCCCTGGCGCCAGCCCCGGTCCCAGACTCGGTCCCAGCCCAGCCCCAGCCCTAGCCCTCGCCCCAGTCCCCGCCCCAGTCCATGCCCCAGCCCACCCTCAGCCCTGGCCCCAGCCCAGCCCCAGGCACAGCCCTAGCCCAGCCCTGCCCTTAGCCCAGCCCCAGCCCGGCCCCAGACCTGCCCCCAGCCACAGCCCTAACCCAGCCCTGCCCGTAGCCCAGCCCCAGTCCTGCCCATCCCAGCCCCAGCCCCAGCCCTGCCCAAGCCCAGCTCCAGCCCCAGCCACAGCCCAGCACCAGCCCTGGACCCAGCCCCAGCCCCACCCCCGGCCCCAGCCCAGCCCCAGCCCCATCCCTGCCTCCAGCCCAGCCCTAGCCCAGCCCATACCCCAGCCCCAGCCCTGCCCCGAACCCAGTCCCAGCCCGGCCCCAGCCCCGGCCCTAGCCCTGTGCCAGCCCTGGCCCCTGCCCCAGCCACAGTCCTGCCCCCATCCCAGCCCCCAGCCCCAGCCCTGCCCCAGCCCCAGTCCTGCCCCAGCCCGGCCCCCAGCCCCGGCCACAGCCCAGCCCCAGCCCTGGGCCCAGCCCCAGCCCCAGCCCTGCCCCAGACCAGGCCTAGCCCTGGAACCAGGCCCAGCCCTGCCCCGAACCCAGTCCCCAGCCCGGCCCCAGCCCTGGCCCTAGCCCTGTGCCAGCCCTGGCCCCTGCCCCAGCCCCAGTCCTGCCCCATCCCAGCCCCCAGCCCCAGCCCAGCCCCAGCCCCAGTCCTGCCCCAGCCCCGGCCCCCTGCCCCAGCCCCAGTCCTGCCCCATCCCAGCCCCCCAGCCCCAGCCCTGCCCCAGCCCCAGTCCTGCCCCCAGCCCCGGCCCCAGCCCCGGCCACAGCCCAGCCCCAGCCCTGGGCCCAGCCCCAGCCCTGCCCCAGACCAGGCCTAGCCCTGGAACCAGGCCCAGCCCTGCCCAGAACCCAGCCCCAGCCCAGCCCCAGCCCCTGCCCCAGCTCGGGCCTGAGCCCTGCCCAAGACTTGGTTCCAGCCCTAGCCCCAGCCCAGCCCCAGCCCTGCCCCAGCTCAGGCCCCAGCCCCAGCCCCAGCCCCAGCCCCATCCGTATCCTCATCCCCAGCCCATCCCCATCCCCATCCCTGCCCCCCAGTCCAGCCCAGCCCCAGCCCCCGCCATGCCCCAGCCCCAGCCCTGCACCGAACCCAGCCCCATCCCTGCCCCCAGCCCAGCCCTAGCCCCAGCCCTGCTCTCAGCCCAGCCCCAGGGCCTGGACCCAGCCCCAGCCCTGCCCCGAACCCAGCCCCAGCCCGGCCCCAGCCCGGCCCCAGCTCCGGCCCTAGAACCTGTCCCCAGCCCCGGCCCCTGCCCCAGCCATAGTCCTGCCCCATCCCAGCCCCAAACCCCAGCCCTGCCCCAGCCCTGCCTTCAGCCCAGCCCCAGCCCCAGCCCTGCCCCAGTCCCAGCCACAGCCCCGGCCACAGCCACAGCCCAGCTCCCGCTCCATCCCTGCCCCAGCCCAGCCCCAGCCACAGCCCAGCCCCAGCCCTGCCCCAGTCCCCCCCCCAGCCCACCCCTCAGCCCGGCCCCAGCCCTGTCCCCAGCCCCTGCCCCCAGCCCCCACCCTCATCCCCAGCCCAGCCCCTG
>NW_027143171.1:0-77812 GCF_026170545.1 Melanerpes formicivorus
TGCTGTAAAATGCTTGATTTCAAGAGTGAGCGAAACTAATGAAAACATTGTTGGGGTAAAACCTAAAGGGAAAGACCTAGCACCAAATCCAATTTGCCATCTGATCTAACTTCTGGAGGCAGTCAAAATGAGTATTTGAATTCTTCCCTACCTTATTCCTGTGCTGAGATACAGGGCTGCTCCAACCTGCTGTAAAATGCTTGATTTCGAGAGTGAGCGAAACTAATGAAAACATTGTTGGGGTAAAACCTAAAGGGAAAGACCTAGCACCAAATCCAATTTGCCATCTGATCTAACTTCTGGAGGCAGTCAAAATGATCCTTAGAATTCTTCCCTACCTTATTCCTGTGCTGAGATACAGGCTGCTCCAACCTGCTGTAAAATGCTTGATTTCGAGAGTGAGCGAAACTAATGAAAACATTGTTGGGGTAAAACCTAAAGGGAAAGACCTAGCACCAAATCCAATTTGCCATCTGATCTAACTTCTGGAGGCAGTCAAAATGATCCTTAGAATTCTTCCCTACCTTATTCCTGTGCTGAGATACAGGCTGCTCCAACCTGCTGTAAAATGCTTGATTTCGAGAGTGAGCGAAACTAATGAAAACATTGTTGGGGTAAAACCTAAAGGGAAAGACCTAGCACCAAATCCAATTTGCCATCTGATCTAACTTCTGGAGGCAGTCAAAATGAGTATTTGAATTCTTCCCTACCTTATTCCTGTGCTGAGATACAGGCTGCTCCAACCTGCTGTAAAATGCTTGATTTCGAGAGTGAGCGAAACTAATGAAAACATTGTTGGGGTAAAACCTAAAGGGAAAGACCTAGCACCAAATCCAATTTGCCATCTGATCTAACTTCTGGAGGCAGTCAAAATGAGTATTTGAATTCTTCCCTACCTTATTCCTGTGCTGAGATACAGGCTGCTCCAACCTGCTGTAAAATGCTTGATTTCGAGAGTGAGCGAAACTAATGAAAACATTGTTGGGGTAAAACCTAAAGGGAAAGACCTAGCACCAAATCCAATTTGCCATCTGATCTAACTTCTGGAGGCAGTCAAAATGAGTATTTGAATTCTTCCCTACCTTATTCCTGTGCTGAGATACAGGCTGCTCCAACCTGCTGTAAAATGCTTGATTTCGAGAGTGAGCGAAACTAATGAAAACATTGTTGGGGTAAAACCTAAAGGGAAAGACCTAGCACCAAATCCAATTTGCCATCTGATCTAACTTCTGGAGGCAGTCAAAATGATCCTTAGAATTCTTCCCTACCTTATTCCTGTGCTGAGATACAGGCTGCTCCAACCTGCTGTAAAATGCTTGATTTCGAGAGGTGAGCGAAACTAATGAAAACATTGTTGGGGGTAAAACCTAAAGGGAAAGACCTAGCACCAAATCCAATTTGCCATCTGATCTAACTTCTGGAGGCAGTCAAAATGATCCTTAGAATTCTTCCCTACCTTATTCCTGTGCTGAGATACAGGCTGCTCCAACCTGCTGTAAAATGCTTGATTTCGAGAGTGAGCGAAACTAATGAAAACATTGTTGGGGTAAAAACCTAAAGGGAAAGACCTAGCACCAAATCCAATTTGCCATCTGATCTAACTTCTGGAGGCAGTCAAAATGAGTATTTGAATTCTTCCCTACCTTATTCCTGTGCTGAGATACAGGCTGCTCCAACCTGCTGTAAAATGCTTGATTTCGAGAGTGAGCGAAACTAATGAAAACATTGTTGGGGTAAAACCTAAAGGGAAAGACCTAGCACCAAATCCAATTTGCCATCTGATCTAACTTCTGGAGGCAGTCAAAATGAGTATTTGAATTCTTCCCTACCTTATTCCTGTGCTGAGATACAGGCTGCTCCAACCTGCTGTAAAATGCTTGATTTCGAGAGTGAGCGAAACTAGTGAAAACATTGTTGGGGTAAAACCTAAAGGGAAAGACCTAGCACCAAATCCAATTTGCCATCTGATCTAACTTCTGGAGGCAGTCAAAATGAGTATTTGAATTCTTCCCTACCTTATTCCTGTGCTGAGATACAGGCTGCTCCAACCTGCTGTAAAATGCTTGATTTCGAGAGTGAGCGAAACTAATGAAAACATTGTTGGGGTAAAACCTAAAGGGAAAGACCTAGCACCAAATCCAATTTGCCATCTGATCTAACTTCTGGAGGCAGTCAAAATGAGTATTTGAATTCTTCCCTACCTTATTCCTGTGCTGAGATACAGGCTGCTCCAACCTGCTGTAAAATGCTTGATTTCGAGAGTGAGCGAAACTAATGAAAACATTGTTGGGGTAAAACCTAAAGGGAAAGACCTAGCACCAAATCCAATTTGCCATCTGATCTAACTTCTGGAGGCAGTCAAAATGAGTATTTGAATTCTTCCCTACCTTATTCCTGTGCTGAGATACAGGCTGCTCCAACCTGCTGTAAAATGCTTGATTTCGAGAGTGAGCGAAACTAATGAAAACATTGTTGGGGTAAAACCTAAAGGGAAAGACCTAGCACCAAATCCAATTTGCCATCTGATCTAACTTCTGGAGGCAGTCAAAATGATCCTTAGAATTCTTCCCTACCTTATTCCTGTGCTGAGATACAGGCTGCTCCAACCTGCTGTAAAATGCTTGATTTCGAGAGTGAGCGAAACTAATGAAAACATTGTTGGGGTAAAACCTAAAGGGAAAGACCTAGCACCAAATCCAATTTGCCATCTGATCTAACTTCTGGAGGCAGTCAAAATGAGTATTTGAATTCTTCCCTACCTTATTCCTGTGCTGAGATACAGGCTGCTCCAACCTGCTGTAAAATGCTTGATTTCGAGAGTGAGCGAAACTAATGAAAACATTGTTGGGGTAAAACCTAAAGGGAAAGACCTAGCACCAAATCCAATTTGCCATCTGATCTAACTTCTGGAGGCAGTCAAAATGATCCTTAGAATTCTTCCCTACCTTATTCCTGTGCTGAGATACAGGCTGCTCCAACCTGCTGTAAAATGCTTGATTTCGAGAGTGAGCGAAACTAATGAAAACATTGTTGGGGTAAAACCTAAAGGGAAAGACCTAGCACCAAATCCAATTTGCCATCTGATCTAACTTCTGGAGGCAGTCAAAATGAGTATTTGAATTCTTCCCTACCTTATTCCTGTGCTGAGATACAGGCTGCTCCAACCTGCTGTAAAATGCTTGATTTCGAGAGTGAGCGAAACTAATGAAAACATTGTTGGGGTAAAACCTAAAGGGAAAGACCTAGCACCAAATCCAATTTGCCATCTGATCTAACTTCTGGAGGCAGTCAAAATGAGTATTTGAATTCTTCCCTACCTTATTCCTGTGCTGAGATACAGGCTGCTCCAACCTGCTGTAAAATGCTTGATTTCGAGAGTGAGCGAAACTAGTGAAAACATTGTTGGGGTAAAACCTAAAGGGAAAGACCTAGCACCAAATCCAATTTGCCATCTGATCTAACTTCTGGAGGCAGTCAAAATGAGTATTTGAATTCTTCCCTACCTTATTCCTGTGCTGAGATACAGGCTGCTCCAACCTGCTGTAAAATGCTTGATTTCGAGAGTGAGCGAAACTAATGAAAACATTGTTGGGGTTAAAACCTAAAGGGAAAGACCTAGCACCAAATCCAATTTGCCATCTGATCTAACTTCTGGAGGCAGTCAAAATGAGTATTTGAATTCTTCCCTACCTTATTCCTGTGCTGAGATACAGGCTGCTCCAACCTGCTGTAAAATGCTTGATTTCGAGAGTGAGCGAAACTAATGAAAACATTGTTGGTGGTAAAACCTAAAGGGAAAGACCTAGCACCAAAATCCAATTTGCCATCTGATCTAACTTCTGGAGGCAGTCAAAATGAGTATTTGAATTCTTTCCCTACCTTATTCCTGTGCTGAGATACAGGCTGCTCCAACCTGCTGTAAAATGCTTGATTTCGAGAGTGAGCGAAACTAATGAAAACATTGTTGGGGTAAAACCTAAAGGGAAAGACCTAGCACCAAATCCAATTTGCCATCTGATCTAACTTCTGGAGGCAGTCAAAATGATCCTTAGAATTCTTCCCTACCTTATTCCTGTGCTGAGATACAGGCTGCTCCAACCTGCTGTAAAATGCTTGATTTCGAGAGTGAGCGAAACTAATGAAAACATTGTTGGGGTAAAACCTAAAGGGAAAGACCTAGCACCAAATCCAATTTGCCATCTGATCTAACTTCTGGAGGCAGTCAAAATGAGTATTTGAATTCTTCCCTACCTTATTCCTGTGCTGAGATACAGGCTGCTCCAACCTGCTGTAAAATGCTTGATTTCGAGAGTGAGCGAAACTAATGAAAACATTGTTGGGGTAAAACCTAAAGGGAAAGACCTAGCACCAAATCCAATTTGCCATCTGATCTAACTTCTGGAGGCAGTCAAAATGAGCCTTAGAATTCTTCCCTACCTTATTCCTGTGCTGAGATACAGGCTGCTACCAACCTGCTGTAAAATGCTTGATTTCGAGAGTGAGCGAAACTAATGAAAACATTGTTGGGGTAAAACCTAAAGGGAAAGACCTAGCACCAAATCCAATTTGCCATCTGATCTAACTTCTGGAGGCAGTCAAAATGATCCTTAGAATTCTTCCCTACCTTATTCCTGTGCTGAGATACAGGCTGCTCCAACCTGCTGTAAAATGCTTGATTTCGAGAGTGAGCGAAACTAATGAAAACATTGTTGGGGTAAAACCTAAAGGGAAAGACCTAGCACCAAATCCAATTTGCCATCTGATCTAACTTCTGGAGGCAGTCAAAATGATCCTTAGAATTCTTCCCCTACCTTATTCCTGTGCTGAGATACAGGCTGCTCCAACCTGCTGTAAAATGCTTGATTTCGAGAGTGAGCGAAACTAATGAAAACATTGTTGGGGTAAAACCTAAAGGGAAAGACCTAGCACCAAATCCAATTTGCCATCTGATCTAACTTCTGGAGGCAGTCAAAATGAGTATTTGAATTCTTCCCTACCTTATTCCTGTGCTGAGATACAGGCTGCTCCAACCTGCTGTAAAATGCTTGATTTCGAGAGTGAGCGAAACTAATGAAAACATTGTTGGGGTAAAACCTAAAGGGAAAGACCTAGCACCAAATCCAATTTGCCATCTGATCTAACTTCTGGAGGCAGTCAAAATGAGTATTTGAATTCTTCCCTACCTTATTCCTGTGCTGAGATACAGGCTGCTCCAACCTGCTGTAAAATGCTTGATTTCGAGAGTGAGCGAAACTAATGAAAACATTGTTGGGGTAAAACCTAAAGGGAAAGACCTAGCACCAAATCCAATTTGCCATCTGATCTAACTTCTGGAGGCAGTCAAAATGAGTATTTGAATTCTTCCCTACCTTATTCCTGTGCTGAGATACAGGCTGCTCCAACCTGCTGTAAAATGCTTGATTTCGAGAGTGAGCGAAACTAATGAAAACATTGTTGGGGTAAAACCTAAAGGGAAAGACCTAGCACCAAATCCAATTTGCCATCTGATCTAACTTCTGGAGGCAGTCAAAATGATCCTTAGAATTCTTCCCTACCTTATTCCTGTGCTGAGATACAGGCTGCTCCAACCTGCTGTAAAATGCTTGATTTCGAGAGTGAGCGAAACTAATGAAAACATTGTTGGGGTAAAACCTAAAGGGAAAGACCTAGCACCAAATCCAATTTGCCATCTGATCTAACTTCTGGAGGCAGTCAAAATGAGTATTTGAATTCTTCCCTACCTTATTCCTGTGCTGAGATACAGGCTGCTCCAACCTGCTGTAAAATGCTTGATTTCGAGAGTGAGCGAAACTAATGAAAACATTGTTGGGGTAAAACCTAAAGGGAAAGACCTAGCACCAAATCCAATTTGCCATCTGATCTAACTTCTGGAGGCAGTCAAAATGAGTATTTGAATTCTTCCCTACCTTATTCCTGTGCTGAGATACAGGCTGCTCCAACCTGCTGTAAAATGCTTGATTTCGAGAGTGAGCGAAACTAATGAAAACATTGTTGGGGTAAAACCTAAAGGGAAAGACCTAGCACCAAATCCAATTTGCCATCTGATCTAACTTCTGGAGGCAGTCAAAATGAGTATTTGAATTCTTCCCTACCTTATTCCTGTGCTGAGATACAGGCTGCTCCAACCTGCTGTAAAATGCTTGATTTCGAGAGTGAGCGAAACTAATGAAAACATTGTTGGGGTAAAACCTAAAGGGAAAGACCTAGCACCAAATCCAATTTGCCATCTGATCTAACTTCTGGAGGCAGTCAAAATGATCCTTAGAATTCTTCCCTACCTTATTCCTGTGCTGAGATACAGGCTGCTCCAACCTGCTGTAAAATGCTTGATTTCGAGAGTGAGCGAAACTAATGAAAACATTGTTGGGGTAAAACCTAAAGGGAAAGACCTAGCACCAAATCCAATTTGCCATCTGATCTAACTTCTGGAGGCAGTCAAAATGAGTATTTGAATTCTTCCCTACCTTATTCCTGTGCTGAGATACAGGCTGCTCCAACCTGCTGTAAAATGCTTGATTTCGAGAGTGAGCGAAACTAATGAAAACATTGTTGGGGTAAAACCTAAAGGGAAAGACCTAGCACCAAATCCAATTTGCCATCTGATCTAACTTCTGGAGGCAGTCAAAATGAGCCTTAGAATTCTTCCCTACCTTATTCCTGTGCTGAGATACAGGCTGCTCCAACCTGCTGTAAAATGCTTGATTTCGAGAGTGAGCGAAACTAATGAAAACATTGTTGGGGTAAAACCTAAAGGGAAAGACCTAGCACCAAATCCAATTTGCCATCTGATCTAACTTCTGGAGGCAGTCAAAATGATCCTTAGAATTCTTCCCTACCTTATTCCTGTGCTGAGATACAGGCTGCTCCAACCTGCTGTAAAATGCTTGATTTCGAGAGTGAGCGAAACTAATGAAAACATTGTTGGGGTAAAACCTAAAGGGAAAGACCTAGCACCAAATCCAATTTGCCATCTGATCTAACTTCTGGAGGCAGTCAAAATGATCCTTAGAATTCTTCCCTACCTTATTCCTGTGCTGAGATACAGGCTGCTCCAACCTGCTGTAAAATGCTTGATTTCGAGAGTGAGCGAAACTAATGAAAACATTGTTGGGGTAAAACCTAAAGGGAAAGACCTAGCACCAAATCCAATTTGCCATCTGATCTAACTTCTGGAGGCAGTCAAAATGAGTATTTGAATTCTTCCCTACCTTATTCCTGTGCTGAGATACAGGCTGCTCCAACCTGCTGTAAAATGCTTGATTTCGAGAGTGAGCGAAACTAATGAAAACATTGTTGGGGTAAAACCTAAAGGGAAAGACCTAGCACCAAATCCAATTTGCCATCTGATCTAACTTCTGGAGGCAGTCAAAATGAGTATTTGAATTCTTCCCTACCTTATTCCTGTGCTGAGATACAGGCTGCTCCAACCTGCTGTAAAATGCTTGATTTCGAGAGTGAGCGAAACTAATGAAAACATTGTTGGGGTAAAACCTAAAGGGAAAGACCTAGCACCAAATCCAATTTGCCATCTGATCTAACTTCTGGAGGCAGTCAAAATGAGTATTTGAATTCTTCCCTACCTTATTCCTGTGCTGAGATACAGGCTGCTCCAACCTGCTGTAAAATGCTTGATTTCGAGAGTGAGCGAAACTAATGAAAACATTGTTGGGGTAAAACCTAAAGGGAAAGACCTAGCACCAAATCCAATTTGCCATCTGATCTAACTTCTGGAGGCAGTCAAAATGATCCTTAGAATTCTTCCCTACCTTATTCCTGTGCTGAGATACAGGCTGCTCCAACCTGCTGTAAAATGCTTGATTTCGAGAGTGAGCGAAACTAATGAAAACATTGTTGGGGTAAAACCTAAAGGGAAAGACCTAGCACCAAATCCAATTTGCCATCTGATCTAACTTCTGGAGGCAGTCAAAATGAGTATTTGAATTCTTCCCTACCTTATTCCTGTGCTGAGATACAGGCTGCTCCAACCTGCTGTAAAATGCTTGATTTCGAGAGTGAGCGAAACTAATGAAAACATTGTTGGGGTAAAACCTAAAGGGAAAGACCTAGCACCAAATCCAATTTGCCATCTGATCTAACTTCTGGAGGCAGTCAAAATGAGTATTTGAATTCTTCCCTACCTTATTCCTGTGCTGAGATACAGGCTGCTCCAACCTGCTGTAAAATGCTTGATTTCGAGAGTGAGCGAAACTAATGAAAACATTGTTGGGGTAAAACCTAAAGGGAAAGACCTAGCACCAAATCCAATTTGCCATCTGATCTAAATTCTGGAGGCAGTCAAAATGAGTATTTGAATTCTTCCCTACCTTATTCCTGTGCTGAGATACAGGCTGCTCCAACCTGCTGTAAAATGCTTGATTTCGAGAGTGAGCGAAACTAATGAAAACATTGTTGGGGTAAAACCTAAAGGGAAAGACCTAGCACCAAATCCAATTTGCCATCTGATCTAACTTCTGGAGGCAGTCAAAATGATCCTTAGAATTCTTCCCTACCTTATTCCTGTGCTGAGATACAGGCTGCTCCAACCTGCTGTAAAATGCTTGATTTCGAGAGTGAGCGAAACTAATGAAAACATTGTTGGGGTAAAACCTAAAGGGAAAGACCTAGCACCAAATCCAATTTGCCATCTGATCTAACTTCTGGAGGCAGTCAAAATGATCCTTAGAATTCTTCCCTACCTTATTCCTGTGCTGAGATACAGGCTGCTCCAACCTGCTGTAAAATGCTTGATTTCGAGAGTGAGCGAAACTAATGAAAACATTGTTGGGGTAAAACCTAAAGGGAAAGACCTAGCACCAAATCCAATTTGCCATCTGATCTAACTTCTGGAGGCAGTCAAAATGAGCCTTAGAATTCTTCCCTACCTTATTCCTGTGCTGAGATACAGGCTGCTCCAACCTGCTGTAAAATGCTTGATTTCGAGAGTGAGCGAAACTAATGAAAACATTGTTGGGGTAAAACCTAAAGGGAAAGACCTAGCACCAAATCCAATTTGCCATCTGATCTAACTTCTGGAGGCAGTCAAAATGAGCCTTAGAATTCTTCCCTACCTTATTCCTGTGCTGAGATACAGGCTGCTCCAACCTGCTGTAAAATGCTTGATTTCGAGAGTGAGCGAAACTAATGAAAACATTGTTGGGGTAAAACCTAAAGGGAAAGACCTAGCACCAAATCCAATTTGCCATCTGATCTAACTTCTGGAGGCAGTCAAAATGATCCTTAGAATTCTTCCCTACCTTATTCCTGTGCTGAGATACAGGCTGCTCCAACCTGCTGTAAAATGCTTGATTTCGAGAGTGAGCGAAACTAATGAAAACATTGTTGGGGTAAAACCTAAAGGGAAAGACCTAGCACCAAATCCAATTTGCCATCTGATCTAACTTCTGGAGGCAGTCAAAATGAGTATTTGAATTCTTCCCTACCTTATTCCTGTGCTGAGATACAGGCTGCTCCAACCTGCTGTAAAATGCTTGATTTCGAGAGTGAGCGAAACTAATGAAAACATTGTTGGGGTAAAACCTAAAGGGAAAGACCTAGCACCAAATCCAATTTGCCATCTGATCTAACTTCTGGAGGCAGTCAAAATGATCCTTAGAATTCTTCCCTACCTTATTCCTGTGCTGAGATACAGGCTGCTCCAACCTGCTGTAAAATGCTTGATTTCGAGAGTGAGCGAAACTAATGAAAACATTGTTGGGGTAAAACCTAAAGGGAAAGACCTAGCACCAAATCCAATTTGCCATCTGATCTAACTTCTGGAGGCAGTCAAAATGAGTATTTGAATTCTTCCCTACCTTATTCCTGTGCTGAGATACAGGCTGCTCCAACCTGCTGTAAAATGCTTGATTTCGAGAGTGAGCGAAACTAATGAAAACATTGTTGGGGTAAAACCTAAAGGGAAAGACCTAGCACCAAATCCAATTTGCCATCTGATCTAACTTCTGGAGGCAGTCAAAATGAGTATTTGAATTCTTCCCTACCTTATTCCTGTGCTGAGATACAGGCTGCTCCAACCTGCTGTAAAATGCTTGATTTCGAGAGTGAGCGAAACTAAGGAAAACATTGTTGGGGTAAAACCTAAAGGGAAAGACCTAGCACCAAATCCAATTTGCCATCTGATCTAACTTCTGGAGGCAGTCAAAATGAGTATTTGAATTCTTCCCTACCTTATTCCTGTGCTGAGATACAGGCTGCTCCAACCTGCTGTAAAATGCTTGATTTCGAGAGTGAGCGAAACTAATGAAAACATTGTTGGGGTAAAACCTAAAGGGAAAGACCTAGCACCAAATCCAATTTGCCATCTGATCTAACTTCTGGAGGCAGTCAAAATGAGCCTTAGAATTCTTCCCTACCTTATTCCTGTGCTGAGATACAGGCTGCTCCAACCTGCTGTAAAATGCTTGATTTCGAGAGTGAGCGAAACTAATGAAAACATTGTTGGGGTAAAACCTAAAGGGAAAGACCTACACCAAATCCAGTTTGCCATCTGATCTAACTTCTGGAGGCAGTCAAAATGAGTATTTGAATTCTTCCCTACCTTATTCCTGTGCTGAGATACAGGCTGCTCCAACCTGCTGTAAAATGCTTGATTTCGAGAGTGAGCGAAACTAATGAAAACATTGTTGGGGTAAAACCTAAAGGGAAAGACCTAGCACCAAATCCAATTTGCCATCTGATCTAACTTCTGGAGGCAGTCAAAATGATCCTTAGAATTCTTCCCTACCTTATTCCTGTGCTGAGATACAGGCTGCTCCAACCTGCTGTAAAATGCTTGATTTCGAGAGTGAGCGAAACTAATGAAAACATTGTTGGGGTAAAACCTAAAGGGAAAGACCTAGCACCAAATCCAATTTGCCATCTGATCTAACTTCTGGAGGCAGTCAAAATGAGTATTTGAATTCTTCCCTACCTTATTCCTGTGCTGAGATACAGGCTGCTCCAACCTGCTGTAAAATGCTTGATTTCGAGAGTGAGCGAAACTAATGAAAACATTGTTGGGGTAAAACCTAAAGGGAAAGACCTAGCACCAAATCCAATTTGCCATCTGATCTAACTTCTGGAGGCAGTCAAAATGATCCTTAGAATTCTTCCCTACCTTATTCCTGTGCTGAGATACAGGCTGCTCCAACCTGCTGTAAAATGCTTGATTTCGAGAGTGAGCGAAACTAATGAAAACATTGTTGGGGTAAAACCTAAAGGGAAAGACCTAGCACCAAATCCAATTTGCCATCTGATCTAACTTCTGGAGGCAGTCAAAATGAGTATTTGAATTCTTCCCTACCTTATTCCTGTGCTGAGATACAGGCTGCTCCAACCTGCTGTAAAATGCTTGATTTCGAGAGTGAGCGAAACTAATGAAAACATTGTTGGGGTAAAACCTAAAGGGAAAGACCTAGCACCAAACCCAATTTGCCATCTGATCTAACTTCTGGAGGCAGTCAAAATGATCCTTAGAATTCTTCCCTACCTTATTCCTGTGCTGAGATACAGGCTGCTCCAACCTGCTGTAAAATGCTTGATTTCGAGAGTGAGCGAAACTAATGAAAACATTCTTGGGGTAAAACCTAAAGGGAAAGACCTAGCACCAAATTCCATTGGCCATCTGATCTAACTTCTGGAGGCAGTCAAAATGATCCTTAGAATTCTTCCCTACCTTATTCCTGTGCTGAGATACAGGCTGCTCCAACCTGCTGTAAAATGCTTGATTTCGAGAGTGAGCGAAACTAATGAAAACATTGTTGGGGTAAAACCTAAAGGGAAAGACCTAGCACCAAATCCAATTTGCCATCTGATCTAACTTCTGGAGGCAGTCAAAATGAGTATTTGAATTCTTCCCTACCTTATTCCTGTGCTGAGATACAGGCTGCTCCAACCTGCTGTAAAATGCTTGATTTCGAGAGTGAGCGAAACTAATGAAAACATTGTTGGGGTAAAACCTAAAGGGAAAGACCTAGCACCAAATCCAATTTGCCATCTGATCTAACTTCTGGAGGCAGTCAAAATGAGTATTTGAATTCTTCCCTACCTTATTCCTGTGCTGAGATACAGGCTGCTCCAACTTGCTGTAAAATGCTTGATTTCGAGAGTGAGCGAAACTAATGAAAACATTGTTGGGGTAAAACCTAAAGGGAAAGACCTAGCACCAAATCCAATTTGCCATCTGATCTAACTTCTGGAGGCAGTCAAAATGAGTATTTGAATTCTTCCCTACCTTATTCCTGTGCTGAGATACAGGCTGCTCCAACCTGCTGTAAAATGCTTGATTTCGAGAGTGAGCGAAACTAATGAAAACATTGTTGGGGTAAAACCTAAAGGGAAAGACCTAGCACCAAATCCAATTTGCCATCTGATCTAACTTCTGGAGGCAGTCAAAATGATCCTTAGAATTCTTCCCTACCTTATTCCTGTGCTGAGATACAGGCTGCTCCAACCTGCTGTAAAATGCTTGATTTCGAGAGTGAGCGAAACTAATGAAAACATTGTTGGGGTAAAACCTAAAGGGAAAGACCTAGCACCAAATCCAATTTGCCATCTGATCTAACTTCTGGAGGCAGTCAAAATGATCCTTAGAATTCTTCCCTACCTTATTCCTGTGCTGAGATACAGGCTGCTCCAACCTGCTGTAAAATGCTTGATTTCGAGAGTGAGTGAAACTAATG
Organism: Melanerpes formicivorus; assembly: GCF_026170545.1. NCBI lineage: Eukaryota > Metazoa > Chordata > Aves > Piciformes > Picidae > Melanerpes > Melanerpes formicivorus. The sequence continues at coordinate 12,699 of NW_027143171.1, forward strand.
AAAACATTGTTGGGGTAAAACCTAAAGGGAAAGACCTAGCACCAAATCCAATTTGCCATCTGATCTAACTTCTGGAGGCAGTCAAAATGAGTATTTGAATTCTTCCCTACCTTATTCCTGTGCTGAGATACAGGCTGCTCCAACCTGCTGTAAAATGCTCGATTTCGAGAGAGAGCGAAACTAATGAAAACATTGTTGGGGTAAAACCTAAAGGGAAAGACCTAGCACCAAATCCAATTTGCCATCTGATCTAACTTCTGGAGGCAGTCAAAATGAGTATTTGAATTCTTCCCTACCTTATTCCTGTGCTGAGATACAGGCTGCTCCAACCTGCTGTAAAATGCTTGATTTCGAGAGTGAGCGAAACTAATGAAAACATTGTTGGGGTAAAACCTAAAGGGAAAGACCTAGCACCAAATCCAATTTGCCATCTGATCTAACTTCTGGAGGCAGTCAAAATGATCCTTAGAATTCTTCCCTACCTTATTCCTGTGCTGAGATACAGGCTGCTCCAACCTGCTGTAAAATGCTTGATTTCGAGAGTGAGCGAAACTAATGAAAACATTGTTGGGGTAAAACCTAAAGGGAAAGACCTAGCACCAAATCCAATTTGCCATCTGATCTAACTTCTGGAGGCAGTCAAAATGATCCTTAGAATTCTTCCCTACCTTATTCCTGTGCTGAGATACAGGCTGCTCCAACCTGCTGTAAAATGCTTGATTTCGAGAGTGAGCGAAACTAATGAGAACATTGTTGGGGTAAAACCTAAAGGGAAAGACCTAGCACCAAATCCAATTTGCCATCTGATCTAACTTCTGGAGGCAGTCAAAATGAGTATTTGAATTCTTCCCTACCTTATTCCTGTGCTGAGATACAGGCTGCTCCAACCTGCTGTAAAATGCTTGATTTCGAGAGTGAGCGAAACTAATGAAAACATTGTTGGGGTAAAACCTAAAGGGAAAGACCTAGCACCAAATCCAATTTGCCATCTGATCTAACTTCTGGAGGCAGTCAAAATGAGTATTTGAATTCTTCCCTACCTTATTCCTGTGCTGAGATACAGGCTGCTCCAACCTGCTGTAAAATGCTTGATTTCGAGAGTGAGCGAAACTAATGAAAACATTGTTGGGGTAAAACCTAAAGGGAAAGACCTAGCACCAAATCCAATTTGCCATCTGATCTAACTTCTGGAGGCAGTCAAAATGATCCTTAGAATTCTTCCCTACCTTATTCCTGTGCTGAGATACAGGCTGCTCCAACCTGCTGTAAAATGCTTGATTTCGAGAGTGAGCGAAACTAATGAAAACATTGTTGGGGTAAAACCTAAAGGGAAAGACCTAGCACCAAATCCAATTTGCCATCTGATCTAACTTCTGGAGGCAGTCAAAATGAGTATTTGAATTCTTCCCTACCTTATTCCTGTGCTGAGATACAGGCTGCTCCAACCTGCTGTAAAATGCTTGATTTCGAGAGTGAGCGAAACTAATGAAAACATTGTTGGGGTAAAACCTAAAGGGAAAGACCTAGCACCAAATCCAATTTGCCATCTGATCTAACTTCTGGAGGCAGTCAAAATGATCCTTAGAATTCTTCCCTACCTTATTCCTGTGCTGAGATACAGGCTGCTCCAACCTGCTGTAAAATGCTTGATTTCGAGAGTGAGCGAAACTAATGAAAACATTGTTGGGGTAAAACCTAAAGGGAAAGACCTAGCACCAAATCCAATTTGCCATCTGATCTAACTTCTGGAGGCAGTCAAAATGAGCCTTAGAATTCTTCCCTACCTTATTCCTGTGCTGAGATACAGGCTGCTCCAACCTGCTGTAAAATGCTTGATTTCGAGAGTGAGCGAAACTAATGAAAACATTGTTGGGGTAAAACCTAAAGGGAAAGACCTAGCACCAAACCCAATTTGCCATCTGATCTAACTTCTGGAGGCAGTCAAAATGATCCTTAGAATTCTTCCCTACCTTATTCCTGTGCTGAGATACAGGCTGCTCCAACCTGCTGTAAAATGCTTGATTTCGAGAGTGAGCGAAACTAATGAAAACATTGTTGGGGTAAAACCTAAAGGGAAAGACCTAGCACCAAATTCCATTGGCCATCTGATCTAACTTCTGGAGGCAGTCAAAATGAGAATTTGAATTCTTCCCTACCTTATTCCTGTGCTGAGATACAGGCTGCTCCAACCTGCTGTAAAATGCTTGATTTCGAGAGTGAGCGAAACTAATGAAAACATTGTTGGGGTAAAACCTAAAGGGAAAGACCTAGCACCAAATCCAATTTGCCATCTGATCTAACTTCTGGAGGCAGTCAAAATGAGTATTTGAATTCTTCCCTACCTTATTCCTGTGCTGAGATACAGGCTGCTCCAACCTGCTGTAAAATGCTTGATTTCGAGAGTGAGCGAAACTAATGAAAACATTGTTGGGGTAAAACCTAAAGGGAAAGACCTAGCACCAAATCCAATTTGCCATCTGATCTAACTTCTGGAGGCAGTCAAAATGAGTATTTGAATTCTTCCCTACCTTATTCCTGTGCTGAGATACAGGCTGCTCCAACCTGCTGTAAAATGCTTGATTTCGAGAGTGAGCGAAACTAATGAAAACATTGTTGGGGTAAAACCTAAAGGGAAAGACCTAGCACCAAATCCAATTTGCCATCTGATCTAACTTCTGGAGGCAGTCAAAATGATCCTTAGAATTCTTCCCTACCTTATTCCTGTGCTGAGATACAGGCTGCTCCAACCTGCTGTAAAATGCTTGATTTCGAGAGTGAGCGAAACTAATGAAAACATTGTTGGGGTAAAACCTAAAGGGAAAGACCTAGCACCAAATCCAATTTGCCATCTGATCTAACTTCTGGAGGCAGTCAAAATGAGTATTTGAATTCTTCCCTACCTTATTCCTGTGCTGAGATACAGGCTGCTCCAACCTGCTGTAAAATGCTTGATTTCGAGAGTGAGTGAAACTAATGAAAACATTGTTGGGGTAAAACCTAAAGGGAAAGACCTAGCACCAAATCCAATTTGCCATCTGATCTAACTTCTGGAGGCAGTCAAAATGAGTATTTGAATTCTTCCCTACCTTATTCCTGTGCTGAGATACAGGCTGCTCCAACCTGCTGTAAAATGCTTGATTTCGAGAGAGAGCGAAACTAATGAAAACATTGTTGGGGTAAAACCTAAAGGGAAAGACCTAGCACCAAATCCAATTTGCCATCTGATCTAACTTCTGGAGGCAGTCAAAATGAGTATTTGAATTCTTCCCTACCTTATTCCTGTGCTGAGATACAGGCTGCTCCAACCTGCTGTAAAATGCTTGATTTCGAGAGTGAGCGAAACTAATGAAAACATTGTTGGGGTAAAACCTAAAGGGAAAGACCTAGCACCAAATCCAATTTGCCATCTGATCTAACTTCTGGAGGCAGTCAAAATGAGCCTTAGAATTCTTCCCTACCTTATTCCTGTGCTGAGATACAGGCTGCTCCAACCTGCTGTAAAATGCTTGATTTCGAGAGTGAGCGAAACTAATGAAAACATTGTTGGGGTAAAACCTAAAGGGAAAGACCTAGCACCAAATCCAATTTGCCATCTGATCTAACTTCTGGAGGCAGTCAAAATGAGCCTTAGAATTCTTCCCTACCTTATTCCTGTGCTGAGATACAGGCTGCTCCAACCTGCTGTAAAATGCTTGATTTCGAGAGTGAGCGAAACTAATGAAAACATTGTTGGGGTAAAACCTAAAGGGAAAGACCTAGCACCAAATCCAATTTGCCATCTGATCTAACTTCTGGAGGCAGTCAAAATGAGTATTTGAATTCTTCCCTACCTTATTCCTGTGCTGAGATACAGGCTGCTCCAACCTGCTGTAAAATGCTTGATTTCGAGAGTGAGCGAAACTAATGAAAACATTGTTGGGGTAAAACCTAAAGGGAAAGACCTAGCACCAAATCCAATTTGCCATCTGATCTAACTTCTGGAGGCAGTCAAAATGATCCTTAGAATTCTTCCCTACCTTATTCCTGTGCTGAGATACAGGCTGCTCCAACCTGCTGTAAAATGCTTGATTTCGAGAGTGAGCGAAACTAATGAAAACATTGTTGGGGTAAAACCTAAAGGGAAAGACCTAGCACCAAATCCAATTTGCCATCTGATCTAACTTCTGGAGGCAGTCAAAATGAGTATTTGAATTCTTCCCTACCTTATTCCTGTGCTGAGATACAGGCTGCTCCAACCTGCTGTAAAATGCTTGATTTCGAGAGTGAGCGAAACTAATGAAAACATTGTTGGGGTAAAACCTAAAGGGAAAGACCTAGCACCAAATCCAATTTGCCATCTGATCTAACTTCTGGAGGCAGTCAAAATGAGTATTTGAATTCTTCCCTACCTTATTCCTGTGCTGAGATACAGGCTGCTCCAACCTGCTGTAAAATGCTTGATTTCGAGAGTGAGCGAAACTAATGAAAACATTGTTGGGGTAAAACCTAAAGGGAAAGACCTAGCACCAAATCCAATTTGCCATCTGATCTAACTTCTGGAGGCAGTCAAAATGATCCTTAGAATTCTTCCCTACCTTATTCCTGTGCTGAGATACAGGCTGCTCCAACCTGCTGTAAAATGCTTGATTTCGAGAGTGAGCGAAACTAATGAAAACATTGTTGGGGTAAAACCTAAAGGGAAAGACCTAGCACCAAATCCAATTTGCCATCTGATCTAACTTCTGGAGGCAGTCAAAATGAGTATTTGAATTCTTCCCTACCTTATTCCTGTGCTGAGATACAGGCTGCTCCAACTTGCTGTAAAATGCTTGATTTCGAGAGTGAGCGAAACTAATGAAAACATTGTTGGGGTAAAACCTAAAGGGAAAGACCTAGCACCAAATCCAATTTGCCATCTGATCTAACTTCTGGAGGCAGTCAAAATGAGTATTTGAATTCTTCCCTACCTTATTCCTGTGCTGAGATACAGGCTGCTCCAACCTGCTGTAAAATGCTTGATTTCGAGAGTGAGCGAAACTAATGAAAACATTGTTGGGGTAAAACCTAAAGGGAAAGACCTAGCACCAAATCCAATTTGCCATCTGATCTAACTTCTGGAGGCAGTCAAAATGAGCCTTAGAATTCTTCCCTACCTTATTCCTGTGCTGAGATACAGGCTGCTCCAACCTGCTGTAAAATGCTTGATTTCGAGAGTGAGCGAAACTAATGAAAACATTGTTGGGGTAAAACCTAAAGGGAAAGACCTAGCACCAAATCCAATTTGCCATCTGATCTAACTTCTGGAGGCAGTCAAAATGAGCCTTAGAATTCTTCCCTACCTTATTCCTGTGCTGAGATACAGGCTGCTCCAACCTGCTGTAAAATGCTTGATTTCGAGAGTGAGCGAAACTAATGAAAACATTGTTGGGGTAAAACCTAAAGGGAAAGACCTAGCACCAAATCCAATTTGCCATCTGATCTAACTTCTGGAGGCAGTCAAAATGAGCCTTAGAATTCTTCCCTACCTTATTCCTGTGCTGAGATACAGGCTGCTCCAACCTGCTGTAAAATGCTTGATTTCGAGAGTGAGCGAAACTAATGAAAACATTGTTGGGGTAAAACCTAAAGGGAAAGACCTAGCACCAAATCCAATTTGCCATCTGATCTAACTTCTGGAGGCAGTCAAAATGAGTATTTGAATTCTTCCCTACCTTATTCCTGTGCTGAGATACAGGCTGCTCCAACCTGCTGTAAAATGCTTGATTTCGAGAGTGAGCGAAACTAATGAAAACATTGTTGGGGTAAAACCTAAAGGGAAAGACCTAGCACCAAATCCAATTTGCCATCTGATCTAACTTCTGGAGGCAGTCAAAATGAGTATTTGAATTCTTCCCTACCTTATTCCTGTGCTGAGATACAGGCTGCTCCAACCTGCTGTAAAATGCTTGATTTCGAGAGTGAGCGAAACTAATGAAAACATTGTTGGGGTAAAACCTAAAGGGAAAGACCTAGCACCAAATCCAATTTGCCATCTGATCTAACTTCTGGAGGCAGTCAAAATGATCCTTAGAATTCTTCCCTACCTTATTCCTGTGCTGAGATACAGGCTGCTCCAACCTGCTGTAAAATGCTTGATTTCGAGAGTGAGCGAAACTAATGAAAACATTGTTGGGGTAAAACCTAAAGGGAAAGACCTAGCACCAAATTCCATTGGCCATCTGATCTAACTTCTGGAGGCAGTCAAAATGAGAATTTGAATTCTTCCCTACCTTATTCCTGTGCTGAGATACAGGCTGCTCCAACCTGCTGTAAAATGCTTGATTTCGAGAGTGAGCGAAACTAATGAAAACATTGTTGGGGTAAAACCTAAAGGGAAAGACCTAGCACCAAATCCAATTTGCCATCTGATCTAACTTCTGGAGGCAGTCAAAATGAGTATTTGAATTCTTCCCTACCTTATTCCTGTGCTGAGATACAGGCTGCTCCAACCTGCTGTAAAATGCTTGATTTCGAGAGTGAGCGAAACTAATGAAAACATTGTTGGGGTAAAACCTAAAGGGAAAGACCTAGCACCAAATCCAATTTGCCATCTGATCTAACTTCTGGAGGCAGTCAAAATGAGTATTTGAATTCTTCCCTACCTTATTCCTGTGCTGAGATACAGGCTGCTCCAACTTGCTGTAAAATGCTTGATTTCGAGAGTGAGCGAAACTAATGAAAACATTGTTGGGGTAAAACCTAAAGGGAAAGACCTAGCACCAAATCCAATTTGCCATCTGATCTAACTTCTGGAGGCAGTCAAAATGAGTATTTGAATTCTTCCCTACCTTATTCCTGTGCTGAGATACAGGCTGCTCCAACCTGCTGTAAAATGCTTGATTTCGAGAGTGAGCGAAACTAATGAAAACATTGTTGGGGTAAAACCTAAAGGGAAAGACCTAGCACCAAATCCAATTTGCCATCTGATCTAACTTCTGGAGGCAGTCAAAATGATCCTTAGAATTCTTCCCTACCTTATTCCTGTGCTGAGATACAGGCTGCTCCAACCTGCTGTAAAATGCTTGATTTCGAGAGTGAGCGAAACTAATGAAAACATTGTTGGGGTAAAACCTAAAGGGAAAGACCTAGCACCAAATCCAATTTGCCATCTGATCTAACTTCTGGAGGCAGTCAAAATGAGTATTTGAATTCTTCCCTACCTTATTCCTGTGCTGAGATACAGGCTGCTCCAACCTGCTGTAAAATGCTTGATTTCGAGAGTGAGCGAAACTAATGAAAACATTGTTGGGGTAAAACCTAAAGGGAAAGACCTAGCACCAAATCCAATTTGCCATCTGATCTAACTTCTGGAGGCAGTCAAAATGATCCTTAGAATTCTTCCCTACCTTATTCCTGTGCTGAGATACAGGCTGCTCCAACCTGCTGTAAAATGCTTGATTTCGAGAGTGAGCGAAACTAATGAAAACATTGTTGGGGTAAAACCTAAAGGGAAAGACCTAGCACCAAATCCAATTTGCCATCTGATCTAACTTCTGGAGGCAGTCAAAATGAGTATTTGAATTCTTCCCTACCTTATTCCTGTGCTGAGATACAGGCTGCTCCAACCTGCTGTAAAATGCTTGATTTCGAGAGTGAGTGAAACTAATGAAAACATTGTTGGGGTAAAACCTAAAGGGAAAGACCTAGCACCAAATCCAATTTGCCATCTGATCTAACTTCTGGAGGCAGTCAAAATGAGTATTTGAATTCTTCCCTACCTTATTCCTGTGCTGAGATACAGGCTGCTCCAACCTGCTGTAAAATGCTTGATTTCGAGAGAGAGCGAAACTAATGAAAACATTGTTGGGGTAAAACCTAAAGGGAAAGACCTAGCACCAAATCCAATTTGCCATCTGATCTAACTTCTGGAGGCAGTCAAAATGAGTATTTGAATTCTTCCCTACCTTATTCCTGTGCTGAGATACAGGCTGCTCCAACCTGCTGTAAAATGCTTGATTTCGAGAGTGAGTGAAACTAATGAAAACATTGTTGGGGTAAAACCTAAAGGGAAAGACCTAGCACCAAATCCAATTTGCCATCTGATCTAACTTCTGGAGGCAGTCAAAATGAGTATTTGAATTCTTCCCTACCTTATTCCTGTGCTGAGATACAGGCTGCTCCAACCTGCTGTAAAATGCTTGATTTCGAGAGAGAGCGAAACTAATGAAAACATTGTTGGGGTAAAACCTAAAGGGAAAGACCTAGCACCAAATCCAATTTGCCATCTGATCTAACTTCTGGAGGCAGTCAAAATGAGCCTTAGAATTCTTCCCTACCTTATTCCTGTGCTGAGATACAGGCTGCTCCAACCTGCTGTAAAATGCTTGATTTCGAGAGTGAGCGAAACTAATGAAAACATTGTTGGGGTAAAACCTAAAGGGAAAGACCTAGCACCAAATCCAATTTGCCATCTGATCTAACTTCTGGAGGCAGTCAAAATGAGTATTTGAATTCTTCCCTACCTTATTCCTGTGCTGAGATACAGGCTGCTCCAACCTGCTGTAAAATGCTTGATTTCGAGAGTGAGCGAAACTAATGAAAACATTGTTGGGGTAAAACCTAAAGGGAAAGACCTAGCACCAAATCCAATTTGCCATCTGATCTAACTTCTGGAGGCAGTCAAAATGAGTATTTGAATTCTTCCCTACCTTATTCCTGTGCTGAGATACAGGCTGCTCCAACCTGCTGTAAAATGCTTGATTTCGAGAGTGAGCGAAACTAATGAAAACATTGTTGGGGTAAAACCTAAAGGGAAAGACCTAGCACCAAATCCAATTTGCCATCTGATCTAACTTCTGGAGGCAGTCAAAATGAGTATTTGAATTCTTCCCTACCTTATTCCTGTGCTGAGATACAGGCTGCTCCAACCTGCTGTAAAATGCTTGATTTCGAGAGTGAGCGAAACTAATGAAAACATTGTTGGGGTAAAACCTAAAGGGAAAGACCTAGCACCAAATCCAATTTGCCATCTGATCTAACTTCTGGAGGCAGTCAAAATGATCCTTAGAATTCTTCCCTACCTTATTCCTGTGCTGAGATACAGACTGCTCCAACCTGCTGTAAAATGCTTGATTTCGAGAGTGAGCGAAACTAATGAAAACATTGTTGGGGTAAAACCTAAAGGGAAAGACCTAGCACCAAATCCAATTTGCCATCTGATCTAACTTCTGGAGGCAGTCAAAATGATCCTTAGAATTCTTCCCTACCTTATTCCTGTGCTGAGATACAGGCTGCTCCAACCTGCTGTAAAATGCTTGATTTCGAGAGTGAGCGAAACTAATGAAAACATTGTTGGGGTAAAACCTAAAGGGAAAGACCTAGCACCAAATCCAATTTGCCATCTGATCTAACTTCTGGAGGCAGTCAAAATGATCCTTAGAATTCTTCCCTACCTTATTCCTGTGCTGAGATACAGGCTGCTCCAACCTGCTGTAAAATGCTTGATTTCGAGAGTGAGCGAAACTAATGAAAACATTGTTGGGGTAAAACCTAAAGGGAAAGACCTAGCACCAAATCCAATTTGCCATCTGATCTAACTTCTGGAGGCAGTCAAAATGAGTATTTGAATTCTTCCCTACCTTATTCCTGTGCTGAGATACAGGCTGCTCCAACCTGCTGTAAAATGCTTGATTTCGAGAGTGAGCGAAACTAATGAAAACATTGTTGGGGTAAAACCTAAAGGGAAAGACCTAGCACCAAATCCAATTTGCCATCTGATCTAACTTCTGGAGGCAGTCAAAATGAGTATTTGAATTCTTCCCTACCTTATTCCTGTGCTGAGATACAGGCTGCTCCAACCTGCTGTAAAATGCTTGATTTCGAGAGTGAGCGAAACTAATGAAAACATTGTTGGGGTAAAACCTAAAGGGAAAGACCTAGCACCAAATCCAATTTGCCATCTGATCTAACTTCTGGAGGCAGTCAAAATGATCCTTAGAATTCTTCCCTACCTTATTCCTGTGCTGAGATACAGGCTGCTCCAACCTGCTGTAAAATGCTTGATTTCGAGAGTGAGCGAAACTAATGAAAACATTGTTGGGGTAAAACCTAAAGGGAAAGACCTAGCACCAAATCCAATTTGCCATCTGATCTAACTTCTGGAGGCAGTCAAAATGAGTATTTGAATTCTTCCCTACCTTATTCCTGTGCTGAGATACAGGCTGCTCCAACTTGCTGTAAAATGCTTGATTTCGAGAGTGAGCGAAACTAATGAAAACATTGTTGGGGTAAAACCTAAAGGGAAAGACCTAGCACCAAATCCAATTTGCCATCTGATCTAACTTCTGGAGGCAGTCAAAATGAGTATTTGAATTCTTCCCTACCTTATTCCTGTGCTGAGATACAGGCTGCTCCAACCTGCTGTAAAATGCTTGATTTCGAGAGTGAGCGAAACTAATGAAAACATTGTTGGGGTAAAACCTAAAGGGAAAGACCTAGCACCAAATCCAATTTGCCATCTGATCTAACTTCTGGAGGCAGTCAAAATGATCCTTAGAATTCTTCCCTACCTTATTCCTGTGCTGAGATACAGGCTGCTCCAACCTGCTGTAAAATGCTTGATTTCGAGAGTGAGCGAAACTAATGAAAACATTGTTGGGGTAAAACCTAAAGGGAAAGACCTAGCACCAAATCCAATTTGCCATCTGATCTAACTTCTGGAGGCAGTCAAAATGAGTATTTGAATTCTTCCCTACCTTATTCCTGTGCTGAGATACAGGCTGCTCCAACCTGCTGTAAAATGCTTGATTTCGAGAGAGAGCGAAACTAATGAAAACATTGTTGGGGTAAAACCTAAAGGGAAAGACCTAGCACCAAATCCAATTTGCCATCTGATCTAACTTCTGGAGGCAGTCAAAATGATCCTTAGAATTCTTCCCTACCTTATTCCTGTGCTGAGATACAGGCTGCTCCAACCTGCTGTAAAATGCTTGATTTCGAGAGTGAGCGAAACTAATGAAAACATTGTTGGGGTAAAACCTAAAGGGAAAGACCTAGCACCAAATCCAATTTGCCATCTGATCTAACTTCTGGAGGCAGTCAAAATGAGCCTTAGAATTCTTCCCTACCTTATTCCTGTGCTGAGATACAGGCTGCTCCAACCTGCTGTAAAATGCTTGATTTCGAGAGTGAGCGAAACTAATGAAAACATTGTTGGGGTAAAACCTAAAGGGAAAGACCTAGCACCAAATCCAATTTGCCATCTGATCTAACTTCTGGAGGCAGTCAAAATGAGTATTTGAATTCTTCCCTACCTTATTCCTGTGCTGAGATACAGGCTGCTCCAACCTGCTGTAAAATGCTTGATTTCGAGAGTGAGCGAAACTAATGAAAACATTGTTGGGGTAAAACCTAAAGGGAAAGACCTAGCACCAAATCCAATTTGCCATCTGATCTAACTTCTGGAGGCAGTCAAAATGAGTATTTGAATTCTTCCCTACCTTATTCCTGTGCTGAGATACAGGCTGCTCCAACCTGCTGTAAAATGCTTGATTTCGAGAGTGAGCGAAACTAATGAAAACATTGTTGGGGTAAAACCTAAAGGGAAAGACCTAGCACCAAATCCAATTTGCCATCTGATCTAACTTCTGGAGGCAGTCAAAATGAGTATTTGAATTCTTCCCTACCTTATTCCTGTGCTGAGATACAGGCTGCTCCAACCTGCTGTAAAATGCTTGATTTCGAGAGTGAGCGAAACTAATGAAAACATTGTTGGGGTAAAACCTAAAGGGAAAGACCTAGCACCAAATCCAATTTGCCATCTGATCTAACTTCTGGAGGCAGTCAAAATGATCCTTAGAATTCTTCCCTACCTTATTCCTGTGCTGAGATACAGGCTGCTCCAACCTGCTGTAAAATGCTTGATTTCGAGAGTGAGCGAAACTAATGAAAACATTGTTGGGGTAAAACCTAAAGGGAAAGACCTAGCACCAAATTCCATTGGCCATCTGATCTAACTTCTGGAGGCAGTCAAAATGAGAATTTGAATTCTTCCCTACCTTATTCCTGTGCTGAGATACAGGCTGCTCCAACCTGCTGTAAAATGCTTGATTTCGAGAGTGAGCGAAACTAATGAAAACATTGTTGGGGTAAAACCTAAAGGGAAAGACCTAGCACCAAATCCAATTTGCCATCTGATCTAACTTCTGGAGGCAGTCAAAATGAGTATTTGAATTCTTCCCTACCTTATTCCTGTGCTGAGATACAGGCTGCTCCAACCTGCTGTAAAATGCTTGATTTCGAGAGTGAGCGAAACTAATGAAAACATTGTTGGGGTAAAACCTAAAGGGAAAGACCTAGCACCAAATCCAATTTGCCATCTGATCTAACTTCTGGAGGCAGTCAAAATGAGTATTTGAATTCTTCCCTACCTTATTCCTGTGCTGAGATACAGGCTGCTCCAACTTGCTGTAAAATGCTTGATTTCGAGAGTGAGCGAAACTAATGAAAACATTGTTGGGGTAAAACCTAAAGGGAAAGACCTAGCACCAAATCCAATTTGCCATCTGATCTAACTTCTGGAGGCAGTCAAAATGAGTATTTGAATTCTTCCCTACCTTATTCCTGTGCTGAGATACAGGCTGCTCCAACCTGCTGTAAAATGCTTGATTTCGAGAGTGAGCGAAACTAATGAAAACATTGTTGGGGTAAAACCTAAAGGGAAAGACCTAGCACCAAATCCAATTTGCCATCTGATCTAACTTCTGGAGGCAGTCAAAATGATCCTTAGAATTCTTCCCTACCTTATTCCTGTGCTGAGATACAGGCTGCTCCAACCTGCTGTAAAATGCTTGATTTCGAGAGTGAGCGAAACTAATGAAAACATTGTTGGGGTAAAACCTAAAGGGAAAGACCTAGCACCAAATCCAATTTGCCATCTGATCTAACTTCTGGAGGCAGTCAAAATGATCCTTAGAATTCTTCCCTACCTTATTCCTGTGCTGAGATACAGGCTGCTCCAACCTGCTGTAAAATGCTTGATTTCGAGAGTGAGCGAAACTAATGAAAACATTGTTGGGGTAAAACCTAAAGGGAAAGACCTAGCACCAAATCCAATTTGCCATCTGATCTAACTTCTGGAGGCAGTCAAAATGATCCTTAGAATTCTTCCCTACCTTATTCCTGTGCTGAGATACAGGCTGCTCCAACCTGCTGTAAAATGCTTGATTTCGAGAGTGAGCGAAACTAATGAAAACATTGTTGGGGTAAAACCTAAAGGGAAAGACCTAGCACCAAATCCAATTTGCCATCTGATCTAACTTCTGGAGGCAGTCAAAATGATCCTTAGAATTCTTCCCTACCTTATTCCTGTGCTGAGATACAGGCTGCTCCAACCTGCTGTAAAATGCTTGATTTCGAGAGTGAGCGAAACTAATGAAAACATTGTTGGGGTAAAACCTAAAGGGAAAGACCTAGCACCAAATCCAATTTGCCATCTGATCTAACTTCTGGAGGCAGTCAAAATGAGTATTTGAATTCTTCCCTACCTTATTCCTGTGCTGAGATACAGGCTGCTCCAACCTGCTGTAAAATGCTTGATTTCGAGAGTGAGCGAAACTAATGAAAACATTGTTGGGGTAAAACCTAAAGGGAAAGACCTAGCACCAAATCCAATTTGCCATCTGATCTAACTTCTGGAGGCAGTCAAAATGATCCTTAGAATTCTTCCCTACCTTATTCCTGTGCTGAGATACAGGCTGCTCCAACCTGCTGTAAAATGCTTGATTTCGAGAGTGAGCGAAACTAATGAAAACATTGTTGGGGTAAAACCTAAAGGGAAAGACCTAGCACCAAATCCAATTTGCCATCTGATCTAACTTCTGGAGGCAGTCAAAATGAGTATTTGAATTCTTCCCTACCTTATTCCTGTGCTGAGATACAGGCTGCTCCAACCTGCTGTAAAATGCTTGATTTTGAGAGTGAGCGAAACTAATGAAAACATTGTTGGGGTAAAACCTAAAGGGAAAGACCTAGCACCAAATCCAATTTGCCATCTGATCTAACTTCTGGAGGCAGTCAAAATGAGCCTTAGAATTCTTCCCTACCTTATTCCTGTGCTGAGATACAGGCTGCTCCAACCTGCTGTAAAATGCTTGATTTCGAGAGTGAGCGAAACTAATGAAAACATTGTTGGGGTAAAACCTAAAGGGAAAGACCTAGCACCAAATCCAATTTGCCATCTGATCTAACTTCTGGAGGCAGTCAAAATGAGTATTTGAATTCTTCCCTACCTTATTCCTGTGCTGAGATACAGGCTGCTCCAACCTGCTGTAAAATGCTTGATTTCGAGAGTGAGCGAAACTAATGAAAACATTGTTGGGGTAAAACCTAAAGGGAAAGACCTAGCACCAAATCCAATTTGCCATCTGATCTAACTTCTGGAGGCAGTCAAAATGATCCTTAGAATTCTTCCCTACCTTATTCCTGTGCTGAGATACAGGCTGCTCCAACCTGCTGTAAAATGCTTGATTTCGAGAGTGAGTGAAACTAATGAAAACATTGTTGGGGTAAAACCTAAAGGGAAAGACCTAGCACCAAATCCAATTTGCCATCTGATCTAACTTCTGGAGGCAGTCAAAATGATCCTTAGAATTCTTCCCTACCTTATTCCTGTGCTGAGATACAGGCTGCTCCAACCTGCTGTAAAATGCTTGATTTCGAGAGTGAGCGAAACTAATGAAAACATTGTTGGGGTAAAACCTAAAGGGAAAGACCTAGCACCAAATCCAATTTGCCATCTGATCTAACTTCTGGAGGCAGTCAAAATGAGCCTTAGAATTCTTCCCTACCTTATTCCTGTGCTGAGATACAGGCTGCTCCAACCTGCTGTAAAATGCTTGATTTCGAGAGTGAGCGAAACTAATGAAAACATTGTTGGGGTAAAACCTAAAGGGAAAGACCTAGCACCAAATCCAATTTGCCATCTGATCTAACTTCTGGAGGCAGTCAAAATGAGTATTTGAATTCTTCCCTACCTTATTCCTGTGCTGAGATACAGGCTGCTCCAACCTGCTGTAAAATGCTTGATTTCGAGAGTGAGCGAAACTAATGAAAACATTGTTGGGGTAAAACCTAAAGGGAAAGACCTAGCACCAAATCCAATTTGCCATCTGATCTAACTTCTGGAGGCAGTCAAAATGAGTATTTGAATTCTTCCCTACCTTATTCCTGTGCTGAGATACAGGCTGCTCCAACCTGCTGTAAAATGCTTGATTTCGAGAGTGAGCGAAACTAATGAAAACATTGTTGGGGTAAAACCTAAAGGGAAAGACCTAGCACCAAATCCAATTTGCCATCTGATCTAACTTCTGGAGGCAGTCAAAATGATCCTTAGAATTCTTCCCTACCTTATTCCTGTGCTGAGATACAGGCTGCTCCAACCTGCTGTAAAATGCTTGATTTCGAGAGTGAGCGAAACTAATGAAAACATTGTTGGGGTAAAACCTAAAGGGAAAGACCTAGCACCAAATCCAATTTGCCATCTGATCTAACTTCTGGAGGCAGTCAAAATGATCCTTAGAATTCTTCCCTACCTTATTCCTGTGCTGAGATACAGGCTGCTCCAACCTGCTGTAAAATGCTTGATTTCGAGAGTGAGCGAAACTAATGAAAACATTGTTGGGGTAAAACCTAAAGGGAAAGACCTAGCACCAAATCCAATTTGCCATCTGATCTAACTTCTGGAGGCAGTCAAAATGAGTATTTGAATTCTTCCCTACCTTATTCCTGTGCTGAGATACAGGCTGCTCCAACCTGCTGTAAAATGCTTGATTTCGAGAGTGAGCGAAACTAATGAAAACATTGTTGGGGTAAAACCTAAAGGAAAAGACCTAGCACCAAATCCAATTTGCCATCTGATCTAACTTCTGGAGGCAGTCAAAATGATCCTTAGAATTCTTCCCTACCTTATTCCTGTGCTGAGATACAGGCTGCTCCAACCTGCTGTAAAATGCTTGATTTCGAGAGTGAGCGAAACTAATGAAAACATTGTTGGGGTAAAACCTAAAGGGAAAGACCTAGCACCAAATCCAATTTGCCATCTGATCTAACTTCTGGAGGCAGTCAAAATGATCCTTAGAATTCTTCCCTACCTTATTCCTGTGCTGAGATACAGGCTGCTCCAACCTGCTGTAAAATGCTTGATTTCGAGAGTGAGCGAAACTAATGAAAACATTGTTGGGGTAAAACCTAAAGGGAAAGACCTAGCACCAAATCCAATTTGCCATCTGATCTAACTTCTGGAGGCAGTCAAAATGATCCTTAGACTTCTTCCCTACCTTATTCCTGTGCTGAGATACAGGCTGCTCCAACCTGCTGTAAAATGCTTGATTTCGAGAGTGAGCGAAACTAATGAAAACATTGTTGGGGTAAAACCTAAAGGGAAAGACCTAGCACCAAATCCAATTTGCCATCTGATCTAACTTCTGGAGGCAGTCAAAATGATCCTTAGAATTCTTCCCTACCTTATTCCTGTGCTGAGATACAGGCTGCTCCAACCTGCTGTAAAATGCTTGATTTTGAGAGTGAGCGAAACTAATGAAAACATTGTTGGGGTAAAACCTAAAGGGAAAGACCTAGCACCAAATCCAATTTGCCATCTGATCTAACTTCTGGAGGCAGTCAAAATGATCCTTAGAATTCTTCCCTACCTTATTCCTGTGCTGAGATACAGGCTGCTCCAACCTGCTGTAAAATGCTTGATTTCGAGAGTGAGCGAAACTAATGAAAACATTGTTGGGGTAAAACCTAAAGGGAAAGACCTAGCACCAAATCCAATTTGCCATCTGATCTAACTTCTTGAGGCAGTCAAAATGATCCTTAGAATTCTTCCCTACCTTATTCCTGTGCTGAGATACAGGCTGCTCCAACCTGCTGTAAAATGCTTGATTTCGAGAGTGAGCGAAACTAATGAAAACATTGTTGGGGTAAAACCTAAAGGGAAAGACCTAGCACCAAATCCAATTTGCCATCTGATCTAACTTCTGGAGGCAGTCAAAATGATCCTTAGAATTCTTCCCTACCTTATTCCTGTGCTGAGATACAGGCTGCTCCAACCTGCTGTAAAATGCTTGATTTCGAGAGTGAGCGAAACTAATGAAAACATTGTTGGGGTAAAACCTAAAGGGAAAGACCTAGCACCAAATCCAATTTGCCATCTGATCTAACTTCTGGAGGCAGTCAAAATGATCCTTAGAATTCTTCCCTACCTTATTCCTGTGCTGAGATACAGGCTGCTCCAACCTGCTGTAAAATGCTTGATTTCGAGAGTGAGCGAAACTAATGAAAACATTGTTGGGGTAAAACCTAAAGGGAAAGACCTAGCACCAAATCCAATTTGCCATCTGATCTAACTTCTGGAGGCAGTCAAAATGATCCTTAGAATTCTTCCCTATCTTATTCCTGTGCTGAGATACAGGCTGCTCCAACCTGCTGTAAAATGCTTGATTTCGAGAGTGAGCGAAACTAATGAAAACATTGTTGGGGTAAAACCTAAAGGGAAAGACCTAGCACCAAATCCAATTTGCCATCTGATCTAACTTCTGGAGGCAGTCAAAATGATCCTTAGAATTCTTCCCTACCTTATTCCTGTGCTGAGATACAGGCTGCTCCAACCTGCTGTAAAATGCTTGATTTCGAGAGTGAGCGAAACTAATGAAAACATTGTTGGGGTAAAACCTAAAGGGAAAGACCTAGCACCAAATCCAATTTGCCATCTGATCTAACTTCTGGAGGCAGTCAAAATGATCCTTAGAATTCTTCCCTACCTTATTCCTGTGCTGAGATACAGGCTGCTCCAACCTGCTGTAAAATGCTTGATTTCGAGAGTGAGCGAAACTAATGAAAACATTGTTGGGGTAAAACCTAAAGGGAAAGACCTAGCACCAAATCCAATTTGCCATCTGATCTAACTTCTGGAGGCAGTCAAAATGATCCTTAGAATTCTTCCCTACCTTATTCCTGTGCTGAGATACAGGCTGCTCCAACCTGCTGTAAAATGCTTGATTTCGAGAGTGAGCGAAACTAATGAAAACATTGTTGGGGTAAAACCTAAAGGGAAAGACCTAGCACCAAATCCAATTTGCCATCTGATCTAACTTCTGGAGGCAGTCAAAATGATCCTTAGAATTCTTCCCTACCTTATTCCTGTGCTGAGATACAGGCTGCTCCAACCTGCTGTAAAATGCTTGATTTCGAGAGTGAGCGAAACTAATGAAAACATTGTTGGGGTAAAACCTAAAGGGAAAGACCTAGCACCAAATCCAATTTGCCATCTGATCTAACTTCTGGAGGCAGTCAAAATGATCCTTAGAATTCTTCCCTACCTTATTCCTGTGCTGAGATACAGGCTGCTCCAACCTGCTGTAAAATGCTTGATTTCGAGAGTGAGCGAAACTAATGAAAACATTGTTGGAGTAAAACCTAAAGGGAAAGACCTAGCACCAAATCCAATTTGCCATCTGATCTAACTTCTGGAGGCAGTCAAAGTGAGTATTTGAATTCTTCCCTACCTTATTCCTGTGCTGAGATACAGGCTGCTCCAACCTGCTGTAAAATGCTTGATTTCGAGAGTGAGCGAAACTAATGAAAACATTGTTGGGGTAAAACCTAAAGGGAAAGACCTAGCACCAAATCCAATTTGCCATCTGATCTAACTTCTGGAGGCAGTCAAAATGATCCTTAGAATTCTTCCCTACCTTATTCCTGTGCTGAGATACAGGCTGCTCCAACCTGCTGTAAAATGCTTGATTTCGAGAGTGAGTGAAACTAATGAAAACATTGTTGGGGTAAAACCTAAAGGGAAAGACCTAGCACCAAATCCAATTTGCCATCTGATCTAACTTCTGGAGGCAGTCAAAATGATCCTTAGAATTCTTCCCTACCTTATTCCTGTGCTGAGATACAGGCTGCTCCAACCTGCTGTAAAATGCTTGATTTCGAGAGTGAGCGAAACTAATGAAAACATTGTTGGGGTAAAACCTAAAGGGAAAGACCTAGCACCAAATCCAATTTGCCATCTGATCTAACTTCTGGAGGCAGTCAAAATGATCCTTAGACTTCTTCCCTACCTTATTCCTGTGCTGAGATACAGGCTGCTCCAACCTGCTGTAAAATGCTTGATTTCGAGAGTGAGCGAAACTAATGAAAACATTGTTGGGGTAAAACCTAAAGGGAAAGACCTAGCACCAAATCCAATTTGCCATCTGATCTAACTTCTGGAGGCAGTCAAAATGATCCTTAGAATTCTTCCCTACCTTATTCCTGTGCTGAGATACAGGCTGCTCCAACCTGCTGTAAAATGCTTGATTTCGAGAGTGAGCGAAACTAATGAAAACATTGTTGGGGTAAAACCTAAAGGGAAAGACCTAGCACCAAATCCAATTTGCCATCTGATCTAACTTCTGGAGGCAGTCAAAATGATCCTTAGAATTCTTCCCTACCTTATTCCTGTGCTGAGATACAGGCTGCTCCAACCTGCTGTAAAATGCTTGATTTCGAGAGTGAGCGAAACTAATGAAAACATTGTTGGAGTAAAACCTAAAGGGAAAGACCTAGCACCAAATCCAATTTGCCATCTGATCTAACTTCTGGAGGCAGTCAAAATGAGTATTTGAATTCTTCCCTACCTTATTCCTGTGCTGAGATACAGGCTGCTCCAACCTGCTGTAAAATGCTTGATTTCGAGAGTGAGCGAAACTAATGAAAACATTGTTGGGGTAAAACCTAAAGGGAAAGACCTAGCACCAAATCCAATTTGCCATCTGATCTAACTTCTGGAGGCAGTCAAAATGATCCTTAGAATTCTTCCCTACCTTATTCCTGTGCTGAGATACAGGCTGCTCCAACCTGCTGTAAAATGCTTGATTTCGAGAGTGAGTGAAACTAATGAAAACATTGTTGGGGTAAAACCTAAAGGGAAAGACCTAGCACCAAATCCAATTTGCCATCTGATCTAACTTCTGGAGGCAGTCAAAATGATCCTTAGAATTCTTCCCTACCTTATTCCTGTGCTGAGATACAGGCTGCTCCAACCTGCTGTAAAATGCTTGATTTCGAGAGTGAGCGAAACTAATGAAAACATTGTTGGGGTAAAACCTAAAGGGAAAGACCTAGCACCAAATCCAATTTGCCATCTGATCTAACTTCTGGAGGCAGTCAAAATGATCCTTAGAATTCTTCCCTACCTTATTCCTGTGCTGAGATACAGGCTGCTCCAACCTGCTGTAAAATGCTTGATTTCGAGAGTGAGCGAAACTAATGAAAACATTGTTGGGGTAAAACCTAAAGGGAAAGACCTAGCACCAAATCCAATTTGCCATCTGATCTAACTTCTGGAGGCAGTCAAAATGATCCTTAGAATTCTTCCCTACCTTATTCCTGTGCTGAGATACAGGCTGCTCCAACCTGCTGTAAAATGCTTGATTTCGAGAGTGAGCGAAACTAATGAAAACATTGTTGGGGTAAAACCTAAAGGGAAAGACCTAGCACCAAATCCAATTTGCCATCTGATCTAACTTCTGGAGGCAGTCAAAATGATCCTTAGAATTCTTCCCTACCTTATTCCTGTGCTGAGATACAGGCTGCTCCAACCTGCTGTAAAATGCTTGATTTCGAGAGTGAGCGAAACTAATGAAAACATTGTTGGGGTAAAACCTAAAGGGAAAGACCTAGCACCAAATCCAATTTGCCATCTGATCTAACTTCTGGAGGCAGTCAAAATGATCCTTAGAATTCTTCCCTACCTTATTCCTGTGCTGAGATACAGGCTGCTCCAACCTGCTGTAAAATGCTTGATTTCGAGAGTGAGCGAAACTAATGAAAACATTGTTGGAGTAAAACCTAAAGGGAAAGACCTAGCACCAAATCCAATTTGCCATCTGATCTAACTTCTGGAGGCAGTCAAAATGAGTATTTGAATTCTTCCCTACCTTATTCCTGTGCTGAGATACAGGCTGCTCCAACCTGCTGTAAAATGCTTGATTTCGAGAGTGAGCGAAACTAATGAAAACATTGTTGGGGTAAAACCTAAAGGGAAAGACCTAGCACCAAATCCAATTTGCCATCTGATCTAACTTCTGGAGGCAGTCAAAATGATCCTTAGAATTCTTCCCTACCTTATTCCTGTGCTGAGATACAGGCTGCTCCAACCTGCTGTAAAATGCTTGATTTCGAGAGTGAGCGAAACTAATGAAAACATTGTTGGGGTAAAACCTAAAGGGAAAGACCTAGCACCAAATCCAATTTGCCATCTGATCTAACTTCTGGAGGCAGTCAAAATGATCCTTAGAATTCTTCCCTACCTTATTCCTGTGCTGAGATACAGGCTGCTCCAACCTGCTGTAAAATGCTTGATTTCGAGAGTGAGCGAAACTAATGAAAACATTGTTGGGGTAAAACCTAAAGGGAAAGACCTAGCACCAAATCCAATTTGCCATCTGATCTAACTTCTGGAGGCAGTCAAAATGATCCTTAGAATTCTTCCCTACCTTATTCCTGTGCTGAGATACAGGCTGCTCCAACCTGCTGTAAAATGCTTGATTTCGAGAGTGAGCGAAACTAATGAAAACATTGTTGGGGTAAAACCTAAAGGGAAAGACCTAGCACCAAATCCAATTTGCCATCTGATCTAACTTCTGGAGGCAGTCAAAATGATCCTTAGAATTCTTCCCTACCTTATTCCTGTGCTGAGATACAGGCTGCTCCAACCTGCTGTAAAATGCTTGATTTCGAGAGTGAGCGAAACTAATGAAAACATTGTTGGGGTAAAACCTAAAGGGAAAGACCTAGCACCAAATCCAATTTGCCATCTGATCTAACTTCTGGAGGCAGTCAAAATGATCCTTAGAATTCTTCCCTACCTTATTCCTGTGCTGAGATACAGGCTGCTCCAACCTGCTGTAAAATGCTTGATTTCGAGAGTGAGCGAAACTAATGAAAACATTGTTGGGGTAAAACCTAAAGGGAAAGACCTAGCACCAAATCCAATTTGCCATCTGATCTAACTTCTGGAGGCAGTCAAAATGATCCTTAGAATTCTTCCCTACCTTATTCCTGTGCTGAGATACAGGCTGCTCCAACCTGCTGTAAAATGCTTGATTTCGAGAGTGAGCGAAACTAATGAAAACATTGTTGGGGTAAAACCTAAAGGGAAAGACCTAGCACCAAATCCAATTTGCCATCTGATCTAACTTCTGGAGGCAGTCAAAATGATCCTTAGAATTCTTCCCTACCTTATTCCTGTGCTGAGATACAGGCTGCTCCAACCTGCTGTAAAATGCTTGATTTCGAGAGTGAGCGAAACTAATGAAAACATTGTTGGGGTAAAACCTAAAGGGAAAGACCTAGCACCAAATCCAATTTGCCATCTGATCTAACTTCTGGAGGCAGTCAAAATGAGTATTTGAATTCTTCCCTACCTTATTCCTGTGCTGAGATACAGGCTGCTCCAACCTGCTGTAAAATGCTTGATTTCGAGAGTGAGCGAAACTAATGAAAACATTGTTGGGGTAAAACCTAAAGGGAAAGACCTAGCACCAAATCCAATTTGCCATCTGATCTAACTTCTGGAGGCAGTCAAAATGATCCTTAGAATTCTTCCCTACCTTATTCCTGTGCTGAGATACAGGCTGCTCCAACCTGCTGTAAAATGCTTGATTTCGAGAGTGAGTGAAACTAATGAAAACATTGTTGGGGTAAAACCTAAAGGGAAAGACCTAGCACCAAATCCAATTTGCCATCTGATCTAACTTCTGGAGGCAGTCAAAATGAGTATTTGAATTCTTCCCTACCTTATTCCTGTGCTGAGATACAGGCTGCTCCAACCTGCTGTAAAATGCTTGATTTCGAGAGTGAGCGAAACTAATGAAAACATTGTTGGGGTAAAACCTAAAGGGAAAGACCTAGCACCAAATCCAATTTGCCATCTGATCTAACTTCTGGAGGCAGTCAAAATGATCCTTAGAATTCTTCCCTACCTTATTCCTGTGCTGAGATACAGGCTGCTCCAACCTGCTGTAAAATGCTTGATTTCGAGAGTGAGCGAAACTAATGAAAACATTGTTGGGGTAAAACCTAAAGGGAAAGACCTAGCACCAAATCCAATTTGCCATCTGATCTAACTTCTGGAGGCAGTCAAAATGAGCCTTAGAATTCTTCCCTACCTTATTCCTGTGTTGAGATACAGGCTGCTCCAACCTGCTGTAAAATGCTTGATTTCGAGAGTGAGCGAAACTAATGAAAACATTGTTGGAGTAAAACCTAAAGGGAAAGACCTAGCACCAAATCCAATTTGCCATCTGATCTAACTTCTGGAGGCAGTCAAAATGATCCTTAGACTTCTTCCCTACCTTATTCCTGTGCTGAGATACAGGCTGCTCCAACCTGCTGTAAAATGCTTGATTTCGAGAGTGAGCGAAACTAATGAAAACATTGTTGGGGTAAAACCTAAAGGGAAAGACCTAGCACCAAATCCAATTTGCCATCTGATCTAACTTCTGGAGGCAGTCAAAATGATCCTTAGAATTCTTCCCTACCTTATTCCTGTGCTGAGATACAGGCTGCTCCAACCTGCTGTAAAATGCTTGATTTCGAGAGTGAGCGAAACTAATGAAAACATTGTTGGGGTAAAACCTAAAGGGAAAGACCTAGCACCAAATCCAATTTGCCATCTGATCTAACTTCTGGAGGCAGTCAAAATGAGTATTTGAATTCTTCCCTACCTTATTCCTGTGCTGAGATACAGGCTGCTCCAACCTGCTGTAAAATGCTTGATTTCGAGAGTGAGCGAAACTAATGAAAACATTGTTGGGGTAAAACCTAAAGGGAAAGACCTAGCACCAAATCCAATTTGCCATCTGATCTAACTTCTGGAGGCAGTCAAAATGAGTATTTGAATTCTTCCCTACCTTATTCCTGTGCTGAGATACAGGCTGCTCCAACCTGCTGTAAAATGCTTGATTTCGAGAGTGAGCGAAACTAATGAAAACATTGTTGGGGTAAAACCTAAAGGGAAAGACCTAGCACCAAATCCAATTTGCCATCTGATCTAACTTCTGGAGGCAGTCAAAATGAGTATTTGAATTCTTCCCTACCTTATTCCTGTGCTGAGATACAGGCTGCTCCAACCTGCTGTAAAATGCTTGATTTCGAGAGTGAGCGAAACTAATGAAAACATTGTTGGGGTAAAACCTAAAGGGAAAGACCTAGCACCAAATCCAATTTGCCATCTGATCTAACTTCTGGAGGCAGTCAAAATGATCCTTAGAATTCTTCCCTACCTTATTCCTGTGCTGAGATACAGGCTGCTCCAACCTGCTGTAAAATGCTTGATTTCGAGAGTGAGCGAAACTAATGAAAACATTGTTGGGGTAAAACCTAAAGGGAAAGACCTAGCACCAAATCCAATTTGCCATCTGATCTAACTTCTGGAGGCAGTCAAAATGATCCTTAGAATTCTTCCCTACCTTATTCCTGTGCTGAGATACAGGCTGCTCCAACCTGCTGTAAAATGCTTGATTTCGAGAGTGAGCGAAACTAATGAAAACATTGTTGGGGTAAAACCTAAAGGGAAAGACCTAGCACCAAATCCAATTTGCCATCTGATCTAACTTCTGGAGGCAGTCAAAATGAGTATTTGAATTCTTCCCTACCTTATTCCTGTGCTGAGATACAGGCTGCTCCAACCTGCTGTAAAATGCTTGATTTCGAGAGTGAGCGAAACTAATGAAAACATTGTTGGGGTAAAACCTAAAGGGAAAGACCTAGCACCAAATCCAATTTGCCATCTGATCTAACTTCTGGAGGCAGTCAAAATGAGTATTTGAATTCTTCCCTACCTTATTCCTGTGCTGAGATACAGGCTGCTCCAACCTGCTGTAAAATGCTTGATTTTGAGAGTGAGCGAAACTAATGAAAACATTGTTGGGGTAAAACCTAAAGGGAAAGACCTAGCACCAAATCCAATTTGCCATCTGATCTAACTTCTGGAGGCAGTCAAAATGATCCTTAGAATTCTTCCCTACCTTATTCCTGTGCTGAGATACAGGCTGCTCCAACCTGCTGTAAAATGCTTGATTTCGAGAGTGAGCGAAACTAATGAAAACATTGTTGGGGTAAAACCTAAAGGGAAAGACCTAGCACCAAATCCAATTTGCCATCTGATCTAACTTCTGGAGGCAGTCAAAATGATCCTTAGAATTCTTCCCTACCTTATTCCTGTGCTGAGATACAGGCTGCTCCAACCTGCTGTAAAATGCTTGATTTCGAGAGTGAGCGAAACTAATGAAAACATTGTTGGGGTAAAACCTAAAGGGAAAGACCTAGCACCAAATCCAATTTGCCATCTGATCTAACTTCTGGAGGCAGTCAAAATGATCCTTAGAATTCTTCCCTACCTTATTCCTGTGCTGAGATACAGGCTGCTCCAACCTGCTGTAAAATGCTTGATTTCGAGAGTGAGCGAAACTAATGAAAACATTGTTGGGGTAAAACCTAAAGGGAAAGACCTAGCACCAAATCCAATTTGCCATCTGATCTAACTTCTGGAGGCAGTCAAAATGAGTATTTGAATTCTTCCCTACCTTATTCCTGTGCTGAGATACAGGCTGCTCCAACCTGCTGTAAAATGCTTGATTTCGAGAGTGAGCGAAACTAATGAAAACATTGTTGGGGTAAAACCTAAAGGGAAAGACCTAGCACCAAATCCAATTTGCCATCTGATCTAACTTCTGGAGGCAGTCAAAATGAGTATTTGAATTCTTCCCTACCTTATTCCTGTGCTGAGATACAGGCTGCTCCAACCTGCTGTAAAATGCTTGATTTCGAGAGAGAGCGAAACTAATGAAAACATTGTTGGGGTAAAACCTAAAGGGAAAGACCTAGCACCAAATCCAATTTGCCATCTGATCTAACTTCTGGAGGCAGTCAAAATGATCCTTAGAATTCTTCCCTACCTTATTCCTGTGTTGAGATACAGGCTGCTCCAACCTGCTGTAAAATGCTTGATTTCGAGAGTGAGCGAAACTAATGAAAACATTGTTGGGGTAAAACCTAAAGGGAAAGACCTAGCACCAAATCCAATTTGCCATCTGATCTAACTTCTGGAGGCAGTCAAAATGATCCTTAGACTTCTTCCCTACCTTATTCCTGTGCTGAGATACAGGCTGCTCCAACCTGCTGTAAAATGCTTGATTTCGAGAGTGAGCGAAACTAATGAAAACATTGTTGGGGTAAAACCTAAAGGGAAAGACCTAGCACCAAATCCAATTTGCCATCTGATCTAACTTCTGGAGGCAGTCAAAATGATCCTTAGAATTCTTCCCTACCTTATTCCTGTGCTGAGATACAGGCTGCTCCAACCTGCTGTAAAATGCTTGATTTCGAGAGTGAGCGAAACTAATGAAAACATTGTTGGGGTAAAACCTAAAGGGAAAGACCTAGCACCAAATCCAATTTGCCATCTGATCTAACTTCTGGAGGCAGTCAAAATGAGTATTTGAATTCTTCCCTACCTTATTCCTGTGCTGAGATACAGGCTGCTCCAACCTGCTGTAAAATGCTTGATTTCGAGAGTGAGCGAAACTAATGAAAACATTGTTGGGGTAAAACCTAAAGGGAAAGACCTAGCACCAAATCCAATTTGCCATCTGATCTAACTTCTGGAGGCAGTCAAAATGAGTATTTGAATTCTTCCCTACCTTATTCCTGTGCTGAGATACAGGCTGCTCCAACCTGCTGTAAAATGCTTGATTTCGAGAGTGAGCGAAACTAATGAAAACATTGTTGGGGTAAAACCTAAAGGGAAAGACCTAGCACCAAATCCAATTTGCCATCTGATCTAACTTCTGGAGGCAGTCAAAATGAGTATTTGAATTCTTCCCTACCTTATTCCTGTGCTGAGATACAGGCTGCTCCAACCTGCTGTAAAATGCTTGATTTCGAGAGTGAGCGAAACTAATGAAAACATTGTTGGGGTAAAACCTAAAGGGAAAGACCTAGCACCAAATCCAATTTGCCATCTGATCTAACTTCTGGAGGCAGTCAAAATGATCCTTAGAATTCTTCCCTACCTTATTCCTGTGCTGAGATACAGGCTGCTCCAACCTGCTGTAAAATGCTTGATTTCGAGAGTGAGCGAAACTAATGAAAACATTGTTGGGGTAAAACCTAAAGGGAAAGACCTAGCACCAAATCCAATTTGCCATCTGATCTAACTTCTGGAGGCAGTCAAAATGATCCTTAGAATTCTTCCCTACCTTATTCCTGTGCTGAGATACAGGCTGCTCCAACCTGCTGTAAAATGCTTGATTTCGAGAGTGAGCGAAACTAATGAAAACATTGTTGGGGTAAAACCTAAAGGGAAAGACCTAGCACCAAATCCAATTTGCCATCTGATCTAACTTCTGGAGGCAGTCAAAATGATCCTTAGAATTCTTCCCTACCTTATTCCTGTGCTGAGATACAGGCTGCTCCAACCTGCTGTAAAATGCTTGATTTCGAGAGTGAGCGAAACTAATGAAAACATTGTTGGGGTAAAACCTAAAGGGAAAGACCTAGCACCAAATCCAATTTGCCATCTGATCTAACTTCTGGAGGCAGTCAAAATGAGTATTTGAATTCTTCCCTACCTTATTCCTGTGCTGAGATACAGGCTGCTCCAACCTGCTGTAAAATGCTTGATTTCGAGAGTGAGCGAAACTAATGAAAACATTGTTGGGGTAAAACCTAAAGGGAAAGACCTAGCACCAAATCCAATTTGCCATCTGATCTAACTTCTGGAGGCAGTCAAAATGAGTATTTGAATTCTTCCCTACCTTATTCCTGTGCTGAGATACAGGCTGCTCCAACCTGCTGTAAAATGCTTGATTTTGAGAGTGAGCGAAACTAATGAAAACATTGTTGGGGTAAAACCTAAAGGGAAAGACCTAGCACCAAATCCAATTTGCCATCTGATCTAACTTCTGGAGGCAGTCAAAATGATCCTTAGAATTCTTCCCTACCTTATTCCTGTGCTGAGATACAGGCTGCTCCAACCTGCTGTAAAATGCTTGATTTCGAGAGTGAGCGAAACTAATGAAAACATTGTTGGGGTAAAACCTAAAGGGAAAGACCTAGCACCAAATCCAATTTGCCATCTGATCTAACTTCTGGAGGCAGTCAAAATGATCCTTAGAATTCTTCCCCTACCTTATTCCTGTGCTGAGATACAGGCTGCTCCAACCTGCTGTAAAATGCTTGATTTCGAGAGTGAGCGAAACTAATGAAAACATTGTTGGGGTAAAACCTAAAGGGAAAGACCTAGCACCAAATCCAATTTGCCATCTGATCTAACTTCTGGAGGCAGTCAAAATGATCCTTAGAATTCTTCCATAAGTACAGGCTGCTCCAACCTGCTGTAAAATGCTTGATTTCGAGAGTGAGCGAAACTAATGAAAACATTGTTGGGGTAAAACCTAAAGGGAAAGACCTAGCACCAAATCCAATTTGCCATCTGATCTAACTTCTGGAGGCAGTCAAAATGAGTATTTGAATTCTTCCCTACCTTATTCCTGTGCTGAGATACAGGCTGCTCCAACCTGCTGTAAAATGCTTGATTTCGAGAGTGAGCGAAACTAATGAAAACATTGTTGGGGTAAAACCTAAAGGGAAAGACCTAGCACCAAATCCAATTTGCCATCTGATCTAACTTCTGGAGGCAGTCAAAATGAGTATTTGAATTCTTCCCTACCTTATTCCTGTGCTGAGATACAGGCTGCTCCAACCTGCTGTAAAATGCTTGATTTCGAGAGAGAGCGAAACTAATGAAAACATTGTTGGGGTAAAACCTAAAGGGAAAGACCTAGCACCAAATCCAATTTGCCATCTGATCTAACTTCTGGAAGCAGACAAAATGATCCTTAGAATTCTTCCCTACCTTATTCCTGTGCTGAGATACAGGCTGCTCCAACCTGCTGTAAAATGCTTGATTTCGAGAGTGAGCGAAACTAATGAAAAACATTGTTGGG
The DNA here is from genome assembly GCF_026170545.1 of Melanerpes formicivorus. Classification (NCBI taxonomy): domain Eukaryota; kingdom Metazoa; phylum Chordata; class Aves; order Piciformes; family Picidae; genus Melanerpes; species Melanerpes formicivorus. Next base: position 41,714 of record NW_027143171.1, read on the forward strand.
GTAAAACCTAAAGGGAAAGACCCTAGCACCAAATCCAATTTGCCATCTGATCTAACTTCTGGAGGCAGTCAAAATGATCCTTAGAATTCTTCCCTACCTTATTCCTGTGCTGAGATACAGGCTGCTCCAACCTGCTGTAAAATGCTTGATTTCGAGAGTGAGCGAAACTAATGAAAACATTGTTGGGGTAAAACCTAAAGGGAAAGACCTAGCACCAAATCCAATTTGCCATCTGATCTAACTTCTGGAGGCAGTCAAAATGATCCTTAGAATTCTTCCCTACCTTATTCCTGTGCTGAGATACAGGCTGCTCCAACCTGCTGTAAAATGCTTGATTTCGAGAGTGAGCGAAACTAATGAAAACATTGTTGGGGTAAAACCTAAAGGGAAAGACCTAGCACCAAATCCAATTTGCCATCTGATCTAACTTCTGGAGGCAGTCAAAATGATCCTTAGACTTCTTCCCTACCTTATTCCTGTGCTGAGATACAGGCTGCTCCAACCTGCTGTAAAATGCTTGATTTCGAGAGTGAGCGAAACTAATGAAAACATTGTTGGGGTAAAACCTAAAGGGAAAGACCTAGCACCAAATCCAATTTGCCATCTGATCTAACTTCTGGAGGCAGTCAAAATGATCCTTAGAATTCTTCCCTACCTTATTCCTGTGCTGAGATACAGGCTGCTCCAACCTGCTGTAAAATGCTTGATTTCGAGAGTGAGCGAAACTAATGAAAACATTGTTGGGGTAAAACCTAAAGGGAAAGACCTAGCACCAAATCCAATTTGCCATCTGATCTAACTTCTGGAGGCAGTCAAAATGATCCTTAGAATTCTTCCCTACCTTATTCCTGTGCTGAGATACAGGCTGCTCCAACCTGCTGTAAAATGCTTGATTTCGAGAGTGAGCGAAACTAATGAAAACATTGTTGGGGTAAAACCTAAAGGGAAAGACCTAGCACCAAATCCAATTTGCCATCTGATCTAACTTCTGGAGGCAGTCAAAATGATCCTTAGAATTCTTCCCTACCTTATTCCTGTGCTGAGATACAGGCTGCTCCAACCTGCTGTAAAATGCTTGATTTCGAGAGTGAGCGAAACTAATGAAAACATTGTTGGGGTAAAACCTAAAGGGAAAGACCTAGCACCAAATCCAATTTGCCATCTGATCTAACTTCTGGAGGCAGTCAAAATGAGTATTTGAATTCTTCCCTACCTTATTCCTGTGCTGAGATACAGGCTGCTCCAACCTGCTGTAAAATGCTTGATTTCGAGAGTGAGCGAAACTAATGAAAACATTGTTGGGGTAAAACCTAAAGGGAAAGACCTAGCACCAAATCCAATTTGCCATCTGATCTAACTTCTGGAGGCAGTCAAAATGATCCTTAGAATTCTTCCCTACCTTATTTCCTGTGCTGAGATACAGGCTGCTCCAACCTGCTGTAAAATGCTTGATTTCGAGAGTGAGCGAAACTAATGAAAACATTGTTGGGGTAAAACCTAAAGGGAAAGACCTAGCACCAAATCCAATTTGCCATCTGATCTAACTTCTGGAGGCAGTCAAAATGATCCTTAGAATTCTTCCCTACCTTATTCCTGTGCTGAGATACAGGCTGCTCCAACCTGCTGTAAAATGCTTGATTTCGAGAGTGAGCGAAACTAATGAAAACATTGTTGGGGTAAAACCTAAAGGGAAAGACCTAGCACCAAATCCAATTTGCCATCTGATCTAACTTCTGGAGGCAGTCAAAATGATCCTTAGAATTCTTCCCTACCTTATTCCTGTGCTGAGATACAGGCTGCTCCCAACCTGCTGTAAAATGCTTGATTTCGAGAGTGAGCGAAACTAATGAAAACATTGTTGGGGTAAAACCTAAAGGGAAAGACCTAGCACCAAATCCAATTTGCCATCTGATCTAACTTCTGGAGGCAGTCAAAATGATCCTTAGAATTCTTCCCTACCTTATTCCTGTGCTGAGATACAGGCTGCTCCAACCTGCTGTAAAATGCTTGATTTCGAGAGTGAGCGAAACTAATGAAAACATTGTTGGGGTAAAACCTAAAGGGAAAGACCTAGCACCAAATCCAATTTGCCATCTGATCTAACTTCTGGAGGCAGTCAAAATGAGTATTTGAATTCTTCCCTACCTTATTCCTGTGCTGAGATACAGGCTGCTCCAACCTGCTCTAAAATGCTTGATTTCAAGAGAGAGCGAAACTAATGAAAACATTGTTGGGGTAAAACCTAAAGGGAAAGACCTAGCACCAAATCCAATTTTGCCATCTGATCTAACTTCTGGAAGCAGACAAAATGAGTATTTGAATTCTTCCCTACCTTATTCCTGTGCTGAGATACAGGCTGCTCCAACCTGCTGTAAAATGCTTGATTTCGAGAGTGAGCGAAACTAATGAAAACATTGTTGGGGTAAAACCTAAAGGGAAAGACCTAGCACCAAATCCAATTTGCCATCTGATCTAACTTCTGGAGGCAGTCAAAATGAGTATTTGAATTCTTCCCTACCTTATTCCTGTGCTGAGATACAGGCTGCTCCAACCTGCTGTAAAATGCTTGATTTTCGAGAGAGAGCGAAACTAATGAAAACATTGTTGGGGTAAAACCTAAAGGGAAAGACCTAGCACCAAATCCAATTTGCCATCTGATCTAACTTCTGGAAGCAGACAAAATGATCCTTAGAATTCTTCCCTACCTTATTCCTGTGCTGAGATACAGGCTGCTCCAACCTGCTGTAAAATGCTTGATTTCGAGAGTGAGCGAAACTAATGAAAACATTGTTGGGGTAAAACCTAAAGGGAAAGACCTAGCACCAAATCCAATTTGCCATCTGATCTAACTTCTGGAGGCAGTCAAAAATGATCCTTAGAATTCTTCCCTACCTTATTCCTGTGCTGAGATACAGGCTGCTCCAACCTGCTGTAAAATGCTTGATTTCGAGAGTGAGCGAAACTAATGAAAACATTGTTGGGGTAAAACCTAAAGGGAAAGACCTAGCACCAAATCCAATTTGCCATCTGATCTAACTTCTGGAGGCAGTCAAAATGATCCTTAGAATTCTTCCCTACCTTAATCCTGTGCTGAGATACAGGCTGCTCCAACCTGCTGTAAAATGCTTGATTTCGAGAGTGAGCGAAACTAATGAAAACATTGTTGGGGTAAAACCTAAAGGGAAAGACCTAGCACCAAATCCAATTTGCCATCTGATCTAACTTCTGGAGGCAGTCAAAATGAGTATTTGAATTCTTCCCTACACTTATTCCTGTGCTGAGATACAGGCTGCTCCAACCTGCTGTAAAATGCTTGATTTCGAGAGTGAGCGAAACTAATGAAAACATTGTTGGGGTAAAACCTAAAGGGAAAGACCTAGCACCAAATCCAATTTGCCATCTGATCTAACTTCTGGAGGCAGTCAAAATGATCCTTAGAATTCTTCCCTACCTTATTCCTGTGCTGAGATACAGGCTGCTCCAACCTGCTGTAAAATGCTTGATTTCGAGAGTGAGCGAAACTAATGAAAACATTGTTGGGGTAAAACCTAAAGGGAAAGACCTAGCACCAAATCCAATTTGCCATCTGATCTAACTTCTGGAGGCAGTCAAAATGAGGTATTTGAATTCTTCCCTACCTTATTCCTGTGCTGAGATACAGGCTGCTCCAACCTGCTGTAAAATGCTTGATTTCGAGAGAGAGCGAAACTAATGAAAACATTGTTGGGGTAAAACCTAAAGGGAAAGACCTAGCACCAAATCCAATTTGCCATCTGATCTAACTTCTGGAAGCAGACAAAAATGATCCTTAGACTTATTCCCTACCTTATTCCTGTGCTGAGATACAGGCTGCTCCAACCTGCTGTAAAATGCTTGATTTCGAGAGTGAGCGAAAACTAATGAAAACATTGTTGGGGTAAAACCTAAAGGGAAAGACCTAGCACCAAATCCAATTTGCCATCTGATCTAACTTCTGGAGGCAGTCAAAATGAGTATTTGAATTCTTCCCTACCTTATTCCTGTGCTGAGATACAGGCTGCTCCAACCTGCTGTAAAATGCTTGATTTCGAGAGTGAGCGAAACTAATGAAAACATTGTTGGGGTAAAACCTAAAGGGAAAGACCTAGCACCAAATCCAATTTGCCATCTGATCTAACTTCTGGAGGCAGTCAAAATGATCCTTAGAATTCTTCCCTACCTTATTCCTGTGCTGAGATACAGGCTGCTCCAACCTGCTGTAAAATGCTTGATTTCGAGAGTGAGCGAAAACTAATGAAAACATTGTTGGGGTAAAACCTAAAGGGAAAGGACCTAGCACCAAATCCAATTTGCCATCTGATCTAACTTCTGGAGGCAGTCAAAATGATCCTTAGAATTCTTCCCTACCTTATTCCTGTGCTGAGATACAGGCTGCTCCAACCTGCTGTAAAATGCTTGATTTCGAGAGTGAGCGAAACTAATGAAAACATTGTTGGGGGTAAAACCTAAAGGGAAAGACCTAGCACCAAATCCAATTTGCCATCTGATCTAACTTCTGGAGGCAGTCAAAATGATCCTTAGAATTCTTCCCTACCTTATTCCTGTGCTGAGATACAGGCTGCTCCAACCTGCTGTAAAATGCTTGATTTCGAGAGTGAGCGAAACTAATGAAAACATTGTTGGGGTAAAACCTAAAGGGAAAGACCTAGCACCAAATCCAATTTGCCATCTGATCTAACTTCTGGAGGCAGTCAAAATGATCCTTAGAATTCTTCCCTACCTTATTCCTGTGCTGAGATACAGGCTGCTCCAACCTGCTGTAAAATGCTTGATTTCGAGAGTGAGCGAAACTAATGAAAACATTGTTGGGGTAAAACCTAAAGGGAAAGACCTAGCACCAAATCCAATTTGCCATCTGATCTAACTTCTGGAGGCAGTCAAAATGATCCTTAGACTTCTTCCCTACCTTATTCCCTGTGCTGAGATACAGGCTGCTCCAACCTGCTGTAAAATGCTTGATTTCGAGAGTGAGCAAAACTAATGAAAACATTGTTGGGGTAAAACCTAAAGGGAAAGACCTAGCACCAAATCCAATTTGCCATCTGATCTAACTTCTGGAGGCAGTCAAAATGATCCTTAGAATTCTTCCCTACCTTATTCCTGTGCTGAGATACAGGCTGCTCCAACCTGCTGTAAAATGCTTGATTTCGAGAGTGAGCGAAACTAATGAAAACATTGTTGGGGTAAAACCTAAAGGGAAAGACCTAGCACCAAATCCAATTTGCCATCTGATCTAACTTCTGGAGGCAGTCAAAATGAGTATTTGAATTCTTCCCTACCTTATTCCTGTGCTGAGATACAGGCTGCTCCAACCTGCTGTAAAATGCTTGATTTCGAGAGAGAGCGAAACTAATGAAAACATTGTTGGGGTAAAACCTAAAGGGAAAGACCTAGCACCAAATCCAATTTGCCATCTGATCTAACTTCTGGAAGCAGACAAAATGATCCTTAGACTTCTTCCCTACCTTATTCCTGTGCTGAGATACAGGCTGCTCCAACCTGCTGTAAAACGCTTGATTTCGAGAGTGAGCCAAACTAATGAAAACATTGTTGGGGTAAAACCTAAAGGGAAAGACCTAGCACCAAATCCAATTTGCCATCTGATCTAACTTCTGGAGGCAGTCAAAATGAGTATTTGAATTCTTCCCTACCTTATTCCTGTGCTGAGATACAGGCTGCTCCAACCTGCTGTAAAATGCTTGATTTCGAGAGTGAGCGAAACTAATGAAAACATTGTTGGGGTAAAACCTAAAGGGAAAGACCTAGCACCAAATCCAATTTGCCATCTGATCTAACTTCTGGAGGCAGTCAAAATGATCCTTAGAATTCTTCCCTACCTTATTCCTGTGCTGAGATACAGGCTGCTCCAACCTGCTGTAAAATGCTTGATTTCGAGAGTGAGCGAAACTAATGAAAACATTGTTGGGGTAAAACCTAAAGGGAAAGACCTAGCACCAAATCCAATTTGCCATCTGATCTAACTTCTGGAGGCAGTCAAAATGATCCTTAGAATTCTTCCCTACCTTATTCCTGTGCTGAGATACAGGCTGCTCCAACCTGCTGTAAAATGCTTGATTTCGAGAGTGAGCGAAACTAATGAAAACATTGTTGGGGTAAAACCTAAAGGGAAAGACCTAGCACCAAATCCAATTTGCCATCTGATCTAACTTCTGGAGGCAGTCAAAATGATCCTTAGAATTCTTCCCTACCTTATTCCTGTGCTGAGATACAGGCTGCTCCAACCTGCTGTAAAATGCTTGATTTCGAGAGTGAGCGAAACTAATGAAAACATTGTTGGGGTAAAACCTAAAGGGAAAGACCTAGCACCAAATCCAATTTGCCATCTGATCTAACTTCTGGAGGCAGTCAAAATGAGTATTTGAATTCTTCCCTACCTTATTCCTGTGCTGAGATACAGGCTGCTCCAACCTGCTGTAAAATGCTTGATTTCGAGAGTGAGCGAAACTAATGAAAACATTGTTGGGGTAAAACCTAAAGGGAAAGACCTAGCACCAAATCCAATTTGCCATCTGATCTAACTTCTGGAGGCAGTCAAAATGATCCTTAGAATTCTTCCCTACCTTATTCCTGTGCTGAGATACAGGCTGCTCCAACCTGCTGTAAAAATGCTTGATTTCGAGAGTGAGCGAAACTAATGAAAACATTGTTGGGGTAAAACCTAAAGGGAAAGACCTAGCACCAAATCCAATTTGCCATCTGATCTAACTTCTGGAGGCAGTCAAAATGATCCTTAGAATTCTTCCCTACCTTATTCCTGTGCTGAGATACAGGCTGCTCCAACCTGCTGTAAAATGCTTGATTTCGAGAGTGAGCGAAACTAATGAAAACATTGTTGGGGTAAAACCTAAAGGGAAAGACCTAGCACCAAATCCAATTTGCCATCTGATCTAACTTCTGGAGGCAGTCAAAATGATCCTTAGAATTCTTCCCTACCTTATTCCTGTGCTGAGATACAGGCTGCTCCAACCTGCTGTAAAATGCTTGATTTCGAGAGTGAGCGAAACTAATGAAAACATTGTTGGGGTAAAACCTAAAGGGAAAGACCTAGCACCAATCCAATTTGCCATCTGATCTAACTTCTGGAGGCAGTCAAAATGATCCTTAGACTTCTTCCCTACCTTATTCCTGTGCTGAGATACAGGCTGCTCCAACCTGCTGTAAAATGCTTGATTTCGAGAGTGAGCGAAACTAATGAAAACATTGTTGGGGTAAAACCTAAAGGGAAAGACCTAGCACCAAATCCAATTTGCCATCTGATCTAACTTCTGGAGGCAGTCAAAATGATCCTTAGAATTCTTCCCTACCTTATTCCTGTGCTGAGATACAGGCTGCTCCAACCTGCTGTAAAAATGCTTGATTTCGAGAGTGAGCGAAACTAATGAAAACATTGTTGGGGTAAAACCTAAAGGGAAAGACCTAGCACCAAATCCAATTTGCCATCTGATCTAACTTCTGGAGGCAGTCAAAATGATCCTTAGAATTCTTCCCTACCTTATTCCTGTGCTGAGATACAGGCTGCTCCAACCTGCTGTAAAATGCTTGATTTCGAGAGTGAGCGAAACTAATGAAAACATTGTTGGGGTAAAACCTAAAGGGAAAGACCTAGCACCAAATCCAATTTGCCATCTGATCTAACTTCTGGAGGCAGTCAAAATGAGCCTTAGAATTCTTCCCTACCTTATTCCTGTGCTGAGATACAGGCTGCTCCAACCTGCTGTAAAATGCTTGATTTCGAGAGTGAGCGAAACTAATGAAAACATTGTTGGGGTAAAACCTAAAGGGGAAAGACCTAGCACCAAATCCAATTTGCCATCTGATCTAACTTCTGGAGGCAGTCAAAATGATCCTTAGAATTCTTCCCTACCTTATTCCTGTGCTGAGATACAGGCTGCTCCAACCTGCTGTAAAATGCTTGATTTCGAGAGTGAGCGAAACTAATGAAAACATTGTTGGGGTAAAACCTAAAGGGAAAGACCTAGCACCAAATCCAATTTGCCATCTGATCTAACTTCTGGAGGCAGTCAAAATGATCCTTAGAATTCTTCCCTACCTTATTCCTGTGCTGAGATACAGGCTGCTCCAACCTGCTGTAAAATGCTTGATTTCGAGAGTGAGCGAAACTAATGAAAACATTGTTGGGGTAAAACCTAAAGGGAAAGACCTAGCACCAAATCCAATTTGCCATCTGATCTAACTTCTGGAGGCAGTCAAAATGATCCTTAGAATTCTTCCCTACCTTATTCCTGTGCTGAGATACAGGCTGCTCCAACCTGCTGTAAAATGCTTGATTTCGAGAGAGAGCGAAACTAATGAAAACATTGTTGGGGTAAAAACCTAAAGGGAAAGACCTAGCACCAAATCCAATTTGCCATCTGATCTAACTTCTGGAGGCAGTCAAAATGATCCTTAGAATTCTTCCCTACCTTATTCCTGTGCTGAGATACAGGCTGCTCCAACCTGCTGTAAAATGCTTGATTTCGAGAGTGAGCGAAACTAATGAAAACATTGTTGGGGTAAAACCTAAAGGGAAAGACCTAGCACCAAATCCAATTTGCCATCTGATCTAACTTCTGGAGGCAGTCAAAATGATCCTTAGAATTCTTCCCTACCTTATTCCTGTGCTGAGATACAGGCTGCTCCAACCTGCTGTAAAATGCTTGATTTCGAGAGTGAGCGAAACTAATGAAAACATTGTTGGGGTAAAACCTAAAGGGAAAGACCTAGCACCAAATCCAATTTGCCATCTGATCTAACTTCTGGAGGCAGTCAAAATGAGTATTTGAATTCTTCCCTACCTTATTCCTGTGCTGAGATACAGGCTGCTCCAACCTGCTGTAAAATGCTTGATTTCGAGAGTGAGCGAAACTAATGAAAACATTGTTGGGGTAAAACCTAAAGGGAAAGACCTAGCACCAAATCCAATTTGCCATCTGATCTAACTTCTGGAGGCAGTCAAAATGATCCTTAGAATTCTTCCCTACCTTATTCCTGTGCTGAGATACAGGCTGCTCCAACCTGCTGTAAAATGCTTGATTTCGAGAGTGAGCGAAACTAATGAAAACATTGTTGGGGGTAAAACCTAAAGGGAAAGACCTAGCACCAAATCCAATTTGCCATCTGATCTAACTTCTGGAGGCAGTCAAAATGAGCCTTAGAATTCTTCCCTACCTTATTCCTGTGCTGAGATACAGGCTGCTCCAACCTGCTGTAAAATGCTTGATTTCGAGAGTGAGCGAAACTAATGAAAACATTGTTGGGGTAAAACCTAAAGGGAAAGACCTAGCACCAAATCCAATTTGCCATCTGATCTAACTTCTGGAGGCAGTCAAAATGATCCTTAGAATTCTTCCCTACCTTATTCCTGTGCTGAGATACAGGCTGCTCCAACCTGCTGTAAAATGCTTGATTTCGAGAGTGAGCGAAACTAATGAAAACATTGTTGGGGTAAAACCTAAAGGGAAAGACCTAGCACCAAATCCAATTTGCCATCTGATCTAACTTCTGGAGGCAGTCAAAATGATCCTTAGAATTCTTCCCTACCTTATTCCTGTGCTGAGATACAGGCTGCTCCAACCTTCTGTAAAATGCTTGATTTCGAGAGTGAGCGAAACTAATGAAAACATTGTTGGGGTAAAACCTAAAGGGAAAGACCTAGCACCAAATCCAATTTGCCATCTGATCTAACTTCTGGAGGCAGTCAAAATGAGCCTTAGAATTCTTCCCTACCTTATTCCTGTGCTGAGATACAGGCTGCTCCAACCTGCTGTAAAATGCTTGATTTCGAGAGTGAGCGAAACTAATGAAAACATTGTTGGTGGTAAAACCTAAAGGGAAAGACCTAGCACCAAATCCAATTTGCCATCTGATCTAACTTCTGGAGGCAGTCAAAATGAGTATTTGAATTCTTCCCTACCTTATTCCTGTGCTGAGATACAGGCTGCTCCAACCTGCTGTAAAATGCTTGATTTCGAGAGTGAGCGAAACTAATGAAAACATTGTTGGGGTAAAACCTAAAGGTAAAGACCTAGCACCAAATCCAATTTGCCATCTGATCTAACTTCTGGAGGCAGTCAAAATGATCCTTAGAATTCTTCCCTACCTTATTCCTGTGCTGAGATACAGGCTGCTCCAACCTGCTGTAAAATGCTTGATTTCGAGAGTGAGCGAAACTAATGAAAACATTGTTGGGGTAAAACCTAAAGGGAAAGACCTAGCACCAAATCCAATTTGCCATCTGATCTAACTTCTGGAGGCAGTCAAAATGATCCTTAGAATTCTTCCCTACCTTATTCCTGTGCTGAGATACAGGCTGCTCCAACCTGCTGTAAAATGCTTGATTTCGAGAGTGAGCGAAACTAATGAAAACATTGTTGGGGTAAAACCTAAAGGGAAAGACCTAGCACCAAATCCAATTTGCCATCTGATCTAACTTCTGGAGGCAGTCAAAATGATCCTTAGAATTCTTCCCTACCTTATTCCTGTGCTGAGATACAGGCTGCTCCAACCTGCTGTAAAATGCTTGATTTTGAGAGTGAGCGAAACTAATGAAAACATTGTTGGGGTAAAACCTAAAGGGAAAGACCTAGCACCAAATCCAATTTGCCATCTGATCTAACTTCTGGAGGCAGTCAAAATGATCCTTAGAATTCTTCCCTACCTTATTCCTGTGCTGAGATACAGGCTGCTCCAACCTGCTGTAAAATGCTTGATTTCGAGAGTGAGCGAAACTAATGAAAACATTGTTGGGGTTAAAACCTAAAGGGAAAGACCTAGCACCAAATCCAATTTGCCATCTGATCTAACTTCTGGAGGCAGTCAAAATGATCCTTAGAATTCTTCCCTACCTTATTCCTGTGCTGAGATACAGGCTGCTCCAACCTGCTGTAAAACGCTTGATTTCGAGAGTGAGCGAAACTAATGAAAACATTGTTGGGGTAAAAACCTAAAGGGAAAGACCTAGCACCAAAATCCAATTTGCCATCTGATCTAACTTCTGGAGGCAGTCAAAATGAGCCTTAGAATTCTTCCCTACCTTATTCCTGTGCTGAGATACAGGCTGCTCCAACCTGCTGTAAAATGCTTGATTTCGAGAGTGAGCGAAAACTAATGAAAACATTGTTGGGGTAAAACCTAAAGGGAAAGACCTAGCACCAAATCCCAATTTGCCATCTGATCTAACTTCTGGAGGCAGTCAAAATGAGCCTTAGAATTCTTCCCTACCTTATTCCTGTGCTGAGATACAGGCTGCTCCAACCTGCTGTAAAATGCTTGATTTCGAGAGTGAGCGAAACTAATGAAAACATTGTTGGGGTAAAACCTAAAGGGAAAGACCTAGCACCAAATCCAATTTGCCATCTGATCTAACTTCTGGAGGCAGTCAAAATGAGCCTTAGAATTCTTCCCTACCTTATTCCTGTGCTGAGATACAGGCTGCTCCAACCTGCTGTAAAATGCTTGATTTCGAGAGTGAGCGAAACTAATGAAAACATTGTTGGGGTAAAACCTAAAGGGAAAGACCTAGCACCAAATCCAATTTGCCATCTGATCTAACTTCTGGAGGCAGTCAAAATGAGCCTTAGAATTCTTCCCTACCTTATTCCTGTGCTGAGATACAGGCTGCTCCAACCTGCTGTAAAAATGCTTGATTTCGAGAGTGAGCGAAACTAATGAAAACATTGTTGGGGTAAAACCTAAAGGGAAAGACCTAGCACCAAATCCAATTTGCCATCTGATCTAACTTCTGGAGGCAGTCAAAATGAGCCTTAGAATTCTTCCCCTACCTTATTCCTGTGCTGAGATACAGGCTGCTCCAACCTGCTGTAAAATGCTTGATTTCGAGAGTGAGCGAAACTAATGAAAACATTGTTGGGGTAAAACCTAAAGGGAAAGACCTAGCACCAAATCCAATTTGCCATCTGATCTAACTTCTGGAGGCAGTCAAAATGAGCCTTAGAATTCTTCCCTACCTTATTCCTGTGCTGAGATACAGGCTGCTCCAACCTGCTGTAAAATGCTTGATTTCGAGAGTGAGCGAAACTAATGAAAACATTGTTGGGGTAAAACCTAAAGGGAAAGACCTAGCACCAAATCCAATTTGCCATCTGATCTAACTTCGGGAGGCAGTCAAAATGATCCTTAGAATTCTTCCCTACCTTATTCCTGTGCTGAGATACAGGCTGCTCCAACCTGCTGTAAAATGCTTGATTTCGAGAGTGAGCGAAACTAATGAAAACATTGTTGGGGTAAAACCTAAAGGGAAAGACCTAGCACCAAATCCAATTTGCCATCTGATCTAACTTCTGGAGGCAGTCAAAATGAGCCTTAGAATTCTTCCTACCTTATTCCTGTGCTGAGATACAGGCTGCTCCAACCTGCTGTAAAATGCTTGATTTCGAGAGTGAGCGAAACTAATGAAAACATTGTTGGGGTAAAACCTAAAGGGAAAGACCTAGCACCAAATCCAATTTGCCATCTGATCTAACTTCTGGAGGCAGTCAAAATGAGCCTTAGAATTCTTCCCTACCTTATTCCTGTGCTGAGATACAGGCTGCTCCAACCTGCTGTAAAAATGCTTGATTTCGAGAGTGAGCGAAACTAGTGAAAACATTGTTGGGGTAAAACCTAAAGGGAAAGACCTAGCACCAAATCCAATTTGCCATCTGATCTAACTTCTGGAGGCAGTCAAAATGATCCTTAGAATTCTTCCCTACCTTATTCCTGTGCTGAGATACAGGCTGCTCCAACCTGCTGTAAAATGCTTGATTTCGAGAGTGAGCGAAACTAATGAAAACATTGTTGGGGTAAAACCTAAAGGGAAAGACCTAGCACCAAATCCAATTTGCCATCTGATCTAACTTCTGGAGGCAGTCAAAATGATCCTTAGAATTCTTCCCTACCTTATTCCTGTGCTGAGATACAGGCTGCTCCAACCTGCTGTAAAATGCTTGATTTCGAGAGTGAGCGAAACTAATGAAAACATTGTTGGGGTAAAACCTAAGGGAAAGACCTAGCACCAAATCCAATTTGCCATCTGATCTAACTTCTGGAGGCAGTCAAAATGAGCCTTAGAATTCTTCCCTACCTTATTCCTGTGCTGAGATACAGGCTGCTCCAACCTGCTGTAAAATGCTTGATTTCGAGAGTGAGCGAAACTAATGAAAACATTGTTGGGGTAAAACCTAAAGGGAAAGACCTAGCACCAAATCCAATTTGCCATCTGATCTAACTTCTGGAGGCAGTCAAAATGAGCCTTAGAATTCTTCCCTACCTTATTCCTGTGCTGAGATACAGGCTGCTCCAACCTGCTGTAAAATGCTTGATTTCGAGAGTGAGCGAAACTAATGAAAACATTGTTGGGGTAAAACCTAAAGGGAAAGACCTAGCACCAAATCCAATTTGCCATCTGATCTAACTTCTGGAGGCAGTCAAAATGAGCCTTAGAATTCTTCCCTACCTTATTCCTGTGCTGAGATACAGGCTGCTCCAACCTGCTGTAAAATGCTTGATTTCGAGAGTGAGCGAAACTAATGAAAACATTGTTGGGGTAAAACCTAAAGGGAAAGACCTAGCACCAAATCCAATTTGCCATCTGATCTAACTTCTGGAGGCAGTCAAAATGAGCCTTAGAATTCTTCCCTACCTTATTCCTGTGCTGAGATACAGGCTGCTCCAACCTGCTGTAAAATGCTTGATTTCGAGAGTGAGCGAAACTAATGAAAACATTGTTGGGGTAAAACCTAAAGGGAAAGACCTAGCACCAAATCCAATTTGCCATCTGATCTAACTTCGGGAGGCAGTCAAAATGAGCCTTAGAATTCTTCCCTACCTTATTCCTGTGCTGAGATACAGGCTGCTCCAACCTGCTGTAAAATGCTTGATTTCGAGAGTGAGCGAAACTAATGAAAACATTGTTGGGGTAAAACCTAAAGGGAAAGACCTAGCACCAAATCCAATTTGCCATCTGATCTAACTTCTGGAGGCAGTCAAAATGAGCCTTAGAATTCTTCCCTACCTTATTCCTGTGCTGAGATACAGGCTGCTCCAACCTGCTGTAAAATGCTTGATTTCGAGAGTGAGCGAAACTAATGAAAACATTGTTGGGGTAAAACCTAAAGGGAAAGACCTAGCACCAAATCCAATTTGCCATCTGATCTAACTTCTGGAGGCAGTCAAAATGAGCCTTAGAATTCTTCCCTACCTTATTCCTGTGCTGAGATACAGGCTGCTCCAACCTGCTGTAAAATGCTTGATTTCGAGAGTGAGCGAAACTAATGAAAACATTGTTGGGGTAAAACCTAAAGGGAAAGACCTAGCACCAAATCCAATTTGCCATCTGATCTAACTTCTGGAGGCAGTCAAAATGATCCTTAGAATTCTTCCCTACCTTATTCCTGTGCTGAGATACAGGCTGCTCCAACCTGCCTGTAAAAACGCTTGATTTCGAGAGTGAGCGAAAACTAATGAAAACATTGTTGGGGTAAAACCTAAAGGGAAAGACCTAGCACCAAATCCAATTTGCCATCTGATCTAACTTCTGGAGGCAGTCAAAATGATCCTTAGAATTCTTCCCTACCTTATTCCTGTGCTGAGATACAGGCTGCTCCAACCTGCTGTAAAATGCTTGATTTCGAGAGTGAGCGAAACTAATGAAAACATTGTTGGGGTAAAACCTAAAGGGAAAGACCTAGCCACCAAATCCAATTTGCCATCTGATCTAACTTCTGGAGGCAGTCAAAATGAGCCTTAGAATTCTTCCCTACCTTATTCCTGTGCTGAGATACAGGCTGCTCCACCTGCTGTAAAATGCTTGATTTCGAGAGTGAGCGAAACTAATGAAAACATTGTTGGGGTAAAACCTAAAGGGAAAGACCTAGCACCAAATCCAATTTGCCATCTGATCTAACTTCTGGAGGCAGTCAAAATGAGCCTTAGAATTCTTCCCTACCTTATTCCTGTGCTGAGATACAGGCTGCTCCAACCTGCTGTAAAATGCTTGATTTCGAGAGTGAGCGAAACTAATGAAAACATTGTTGGGGTAAAACCTAAAGGGAAAGACCTAGCACCAAATCCAATTTGCCATCTGATCTAACTTCTGGAGGCAGTCAAAATGATCCTTAGAATTCTTCCCTACCTTATTCCTGTGCTGAGATACAGGCTGCTCCAACCTGCTGTAAAATGCTTGATTTCGAGAGTGAGCGAAACTAATGAAAACATTGTTGGGGTAAAACCTAAAGGGAAAGACCTAGCACCAAATCCAATTTGCCATCTGATCTAACTTCTGGAGGCAGTCAAAATGAGCCTTAGAATTCTTCCCTACCTTATTCCTGTGCTGAGATACAGGCTGCTCCAACCTGCTGTAAAATGCTTGATTTCGAGAGTGAGCGAAACTAATGAAAACATTGTTGGGGTAAAACCTAAAGGGAAAGACCTAGCACCAAATCCAATTTGCCATCTGATCTAACTTCTGGAGGCAGTCAAAATGAGCCTTAGAATTCTTCCCTACCTTATTCCTGTGCTGAGATACAGGCTGCTCCAACCTGCTGTAAAATGCTTGATTTCGAGAGTGAGCGAAACTAATGAAAACATTGTTGGGGTAAAACCTAAAGGGAAAGACCTAGCACCAAATCCAATTTGCCATCTGATCTAACTTCTGGAGGCAGTCAAAATGATCCTTAGAATTCTTCCCTACCTTATTCCTGTGCTGAGATACAGGCTGCTCCAACCTTCTGTAAAACGCTTGATTTCGAGAGTGAGCGAAACTAATGAAAACATTGTTGGGGTAAAACCTAAAGGGAAAGACCTAGCACCAAATCCAATTTGCCATCTGATCTAACTTCTGGAGGCAGTCAAAATGAGCCTTAGAATTCTTCCCTACCTTATTCCTGTGCTGAGATACAGGCTGCTCCAACCTGCTGTAAAATGCTTGATTTCGAGAGTGAGCGAAACTAATGAAAACATTGTTGGGGTAAAACCTAAAGGGAAAGACCTAGCACCAAATCCAATTTGCCATCTGATCTAACTTCTGGAGGCAGTCAAAATGAGCCTTAGAATTCTTCCCTACCTTATTCCTGTGCTGAGATACAGGCTGCTCCAACCTGCTGTAAAATGCTTGATTTCGAGAGTGAGCGAAACTAATGAAAACATTGTTGGGGTAAAACCTAAAGGGAAAGACCTAGCACCAAATCCAATTTGCCATCTGATCTAACTTCTGGAGGCAGTCAAAATGAGCCTTAGAATTCTTCCCTACCTTATTCCTGTGCTGAGATACAGGCTGCTCCAACCTGCTGTAAAATGCTTGATTTCGAGAGTGAGCGAAACTAATGAAAACATTGTTGGGGTAAAACCTAAAGGGAAAGACCTAGCACCAAATCCAATTTGCCATCTGATCTAACTTCTGGAGGCAGTCAAAATGAGCCTTAGAATTCTTCCCTACCTTATTCCTGTGCTGAGATACAGGCTGCTCCAACCTGCTGTAAAATGCTTGATTTCGAGAGTGAGCGAAAACTAGTGAAAACATTGTTGGGGTAAAACCTAAAGGGAAAGACCTAGCACCAAATCCAATTTGCCATCTGATCTAACTTCTGGAGGCAGTCAAAATGATCCTTAGAATTCTTCCCTACCTTATTCCTGTGCTGAGATACAGGCTGCTCCAACCTGCTGTAAAATGCTTGATTTCGAGAGTGAGCGAAACTAATGAAAACATTGTTGGGGTAAAACCTAAAGGGAAAGACCTAGCACCAAATCCAATTTGCCATCTGATCTAACTTCTGGAGGCAGTCAAAATGATCCTTAGAATTCTTCCCTACCTTATTCCTGTGCTGAGATACAGGCTGCTCCAACCTGCTGTAAAATGCTTGATTTCGAGAGTGAGCGAAACTAATGAAAACATTGTTGGGGTAAAACCTAAAGGGAAAGACCTAGCACCAAATCCAATTTGCCATCTGATCTAACTTCTGGAGGCAGTCAAAATGAGCCTTAGAATTCTTCCCTACCTTATTCCTGTGCTGAGATACAGGCTGCTCCAACCTGCTGTAAAATGCTTGATTTCGAGAGTGAGCGAAACTAATGAAAACATTGTTGGGGTAAAACCTAAAGGGAAAGACCTAGCACCAAATCCAATTTGCCATCTGATCTAACTTCTGGAGGCAGTCAAAATGATCCTTAGAATTCTTCCCTACCTTATTCCTGTGCTGAGATACAGGCTGCTCCAACCTGCTGTAAAATGCTTGATTTCGAGAGTGAGCGAAACTAATGAAAACATTGTTGGGGTAAAACCTAAAGGGAAAGACCTAGCACCAAATCCAATTTGCCATCTGATCTAACTTCTGGAGGCAGTCAAAATGAGCCTTAGAATTCTTCCCTACCTTATTCCTGTGCTGAGATACAGGCTGCTCCAACCTGCTGTAAAATGCTTGATTTCGAGAGTGAGCGAAACTAATGAAAACATTGTTGGGGTAAAACCTAAAGGGAAAGACCTAGCACCAAATCCAATTTGCCATCTGATCTAACTTCTGGAGGCAGTCAAAATGAGCCTTAGAATTCTTCCCTACCTTATTCCTGTGCTGAGATACAGGCTGCTCCAACCTGCTGTAAAATGCTTGATTTCGAGAGTGAGCGAAACTAATGAAAACATTGTTGGGGTAAAACCTAAAGGGAAAGACCTAGCACCAAATCCAATTTGCCATCTGATCTAACTTCTGGAGGCAGTCAAAATGATCCTTAGAATTCTTCCCTACCTTATTCCTGTGCTGAGATACAGGCTGCTCCAACCTTCTGTAAAACGCTTGATTTCGAGAGTGAGCGAAACTAATGAAAACATTGTTGGGGTAAAACCTAAAGGGAAAGACCTAGCACCAAATCCAATTTGCCATCTGATCTAACTTCTGGAGGCAGTCAAAATGAGCCTTAGAATTCTTCCCTACCTTATTCCTGTGCTGAGATACAGGCTGCTCCAACCTGCTGTAAAATGCTTGATTTCGAGAGTGAGCGAAACTAATGAAAACATTGTTGGGGTAAAACCTAAAGGGAAAGACCTAGCACCAAATCCAATTTGCCATCTGATCTAACTTCTGGAGGCAGTCAAAATGAGCCTTAGAATTCTTCCCTACCTTATTCCTGTGCTGAGATACAGGCTGCTCCAACCTGCTGTAAAATGCTTGATTTCGAGAGTGAGCGAAACTAATGAAAACATTGTTGGGGTAAAACCTAAAGGGAAAGACCTAGCACCAAATCCAATTTGCCATCTGATCTAACTTCTGGAGGCAGTCAAAATGAGCCTTAGAATTCTTCCCTACCTTATTCCTGTGCTGAGATACAGGCTGCTCCAACCTGCTGTAAAATGCTTGATTTCGAGAGTGAGCGAAACTAATGAAAACATTGTTGGGGTAAAACCTAAAGGGAAAGACCTAGCACCCGAAATCCAATTTGCCATCTGATCTAACTTCTGGAGGCAGTCAAAATGAGCCTTAGAATTCTTCCCTACCTTATTCCTGTGCTGAGATACAGGCTGCTCCAACCTGCTGTAAAATGCTTGATTTCGAGAGTGAGCGAAACTAGTGAAAACATTGTTGGGGTAAAACCTAAAGGGAAAGACCTAGCACCAAATCCAATTTGCCATCTGATCTAACTTCTGGAGGCAGTCAAAATGATCCTTAGAATTCTTCCCTACCTTATTCCTGTGCTGAGATACAGGCTGCTCCAACCTGCTGTAAAATGCTTGATTTCGAGAGTGAGCGAAACTAATGAAAACATTGTTGGGGTAAAACCTAAAGGGAAAGACCTAGCACCAAATCCAATTTGCCATCTGATCTAACTTCTGGAGGCAGTCAAAATGATCCTTAGAATTCTTCCCTACCTTATTCCTGTGCTGAGATACAGGCTGCTCCAACCTGCTGTAAAATGCTTGATTTCGAGAGTGAGCGAAACTAATGAAAACATTGTTGGGGTAAAACCTAAAGGGAAAGACCTAGCACCAAATCCAATTTGCCATCTGATCTAACTTCTGGAGGCAGTCAAAATGAGCCTTAGAATTCTTCCCTACCTTATTCCTGTGCTGAGATACAGGCTGCTCCAACCTGCTGTAAAATGCTTGATTTCGAGAGTGAGCGAAACTAATGAAAACATTGTTGGGGTAAAACCTAAAGGGAAAGACCTAGCACCAAATCCAATTTGCCATCTGATCTAACTTCTGGAGGCAGTCAAAATGAGCCTTAGAATTCTTCCCTACCTTATTCCTGTGCTGAGATACAGGCTGCTCCAACCTGCTGTAAAATGCTTGATTTCGAGAGTGAGCGAAACTAATGAAAAACATTGTTGGGGTAAAACCTAAAGGGAAAGACCTAGCACCAAATCCAATTTGCCATCTGATCTAACTTCTGGAGGCAGTCAAAATGATCCTTAGAATTCTTCCCTACCTTATTCCTGTGCTGAGATACAGGCTGCTCCAACCTGCTGTAAAATGCTTGATTTCGAGAGTGAGCGAAACTAATGAAAACATTGTTGGGGTAAAACCTAAAGGGAAAGACCTAGCACCAAATCCAATTTGCCATCTGATCTAACTTCTGGAGGCAGTCAAAATGATCCTTAGAATTCTTCCCTACCTTATTCCTGTGCTGAGATACAGGCTGCTCCAACCTTCTGTAAAACGCTTGATTTCGAGAGTGAGCGAAACTAATGAAAACATTGTTGGGGTAAAACCTAAAGGGAAAGACCTAGCACCAAATCCAATTTGCCATCTGATCTAACTTCTGGAGGCAGTCAAAATGAGCCTTAGAATTCTTCCCTACCTTATTCCTGTGCTGAGATACAGGCTGCTCCAACCTGCTGTAAAATGCTTGATTTCGAGAGTGAGCGAAACTAATGAAAACATTGTTGGGGTAAAACCTAAAGGGAAAGACCTAGCACCAAATCCAATTTGCCATCTGATCTAACTTCTGGAGGCAGTCAAAATGAGCCTTAGAATTCTTCCCTACCTTATTCCTGTGCTGAGATACAGGCTGCTCCAACCTGCTGTAAAATGCTTGATTTCGAGAGTGAGCGAAACTAATGAAAACATTGTTGGGGTAAAACCTAAAGGGAAAGACCTAGCACCAAATCCAATTTGCCATCTGATCTAACTTCTGGAGGCAGTCAAAATGATCCTTAGAATTCTTCCCTACCTTATTCCTGTGCTGAGATACAGGCTGCTCCAACCTGCTGTAAAATGCTTGATTTCGAGAGTGAGCGAAACTAATGAAAACATTGTTGGGGTAAAACCTAAAGGGAAAGACCTAGCACCAAATCCAATTTGCCATCTGATCTAACTTCTGGAGGCAGTCAAAATGAGCCTTAGAATTCTTCCCTACCTTATTCCTGTGCTGAGATACAGGCTGCTCCAACCTGCTGTAAAATGCTTGATTTCGAGAGTGAGCGAAACTAATGAAAACATTGTTGGGGTAAAACCTAAAGGGAAAGACCTAGCACCAAATCCAATTTGCCATCTGATCTAACTTCTGGAGGCAGTCAAAATGAGCCTTAGAATTCTTCCCTACCTTATTCCTGTGCTGAGATACAGGCTGCTCCAACCTGCTGTAAAATGCTTGATTTCGAGAGTGAGCGAAACTAATGAAAACATTGTTGGGGTAAAACCTAAAGGGAAAGACCTAGCACCAAATCCAATTTGCCATCTGATCTAACTTCTGGAGGCAGTCAAAATGATCCTTAGAATTCTTCCCTACCTTATTCCTGTGCTGAGATACAGGCTGCTCCAACCTTCTGTAAAACGCTTGATTTCGAGAGTGAGCGAAACTAATGAAAACATTGTTGGGGTAAAACCTAAAGGGAAAGACCTAGCACCAAATCCAATTTGCCATCTGATCTAACTTCTGGAGGCAGTCAAAATGAGCCTTAGAATTCTTCCCTACCTTATTCCTGTGCTGAGATACAGGCTGCTCCAACCTGCTGTAAAATGCTTGATTTCGAGAGTGAGCGAAACTAATGAAAACATTGTTGGGGTAAAACCTAAAGGGAAAGACCTAGCACCAAATCCAATTTGCCATCTGATCTAACTTCTGGAGGCAGTCAAAATGAGCCTTAGAATTCTTCCCTACCTTATTCCTGTGCTGAGATACAGGCTGCTCCAACCTGCTGTAAAATGCTTGATTTCGAGAGTGAGCGAAACTAATGAAAACATTGTTGGGGTAAAACCTAAAGGGAAAGACCTAGCACCAAATCCAATTTGCCATCTGATCTAACTTCTGGAGGCAGTCAAAATGAGCCTTAGAATTCTTCCCTACCTTATTCCTGTGCTGAGATACAGGCTGCTCCAACCTGCTGTAAAATGCTTGATTTCGAGAGTGAGCGAAACTAATGAAAACATTGTTGGGGTAAAACCTAAAGGGAAAGACCTAGCACCAAATCCAATTTGCCATCTGATCTAACTTCTGGAGGCAGTCAAAATGAGCCTTAGAATTCTTCCCTACCTTATTCCTGTGCTGAGATACAGGCTGCTCCAACCTGCTGTAAAATGCTTGATTTCGAGAGTGAGCGAAACTAGTGAAAACATTGTTGGGGTAAAACCTAAAGGGAAAGACCTAGCACCAAATCCAATTTGCCATCTGATCTAACTTCTGGAGGCAGTCAAAATGATCCTTAGAATTCTTCCCTACCTTATTCCTGTGCTGAGATACAGGCTGCTCCAACCTGCTGTAAAATGCTTGATTTCGAGAGTGAGCGAAACTAATGAAAACATTGTTGGGGTAAAACCTAAAGGGAAAGACCTAGCACCAAATCCAATTTGCCATCTGATCTAACTTCTGGAGGCAGTCAAAATGATCCTTAGAATTCTTCCCTACCTTATTCCTGTGCTGAGATACAGGCTGCTCCAACCTGCTGTAAAATGCTTGATTTCGAGAGTGAGCGAAACTAATGAAAACATTGTTGGGGTAAAACCTAAAGGGAAAGACCTAGCACCAAATCCAATTTGCCATCTGATCTAACTTCTGGAGGCAGTCAAAATGAGCCTTAGAATTCTTCCCTACCTTATTCCTGTGCTGAGATACAGGCTGCTCCAACCTGCTGTAAAATGCTTGATTTCGA
This sequence comes from Melanerpes formicivorus, assembly GCF_026170545.1. Taxonomy (NCBI): domain Eukaryota; kingdom Metazoa; phylum Chordata; class Aves; order Piciformes; family Picidae; genus Melanerpes; species Melanerpes formicivorus. The sequence goes on from NW_027143171.1 coordinate 63,848, forward strand.
GAGTGAGCGAAACTAATGAAAACATTGTTGGGGTAAAACCTAAAGGGAAAGACCTAGCACCAAATCCAATTTGCCATCTGATCTAACTTCTGGAGGCAGTCAAAATGATCCTTAGAATTCTTCCCTACCTTATTCCTGTGCTGAGATACAGGCTGCTCCAACCTGCTGTAAAATGCTTGATTTCGAGAGTGAGCGAAACTAATGAAAACATTGTTGGGGTAAAACCTAAAGGGAAAGACCTAGCACCAAATCCAATTTGCCATCTGATCTAACTTCTGGAGGCAGTCAAAATGAGCCTTAGAATTCTTCCCTACCTTATTCCTGTGCTGAGATACAGGCTGCTCCAACCTGCTGTAAAATGCTTGATTTCGAGAGTGAGCGAAACTAATGAAAACATTGTTGGGGTAAAACCTAAAGGGAAAGACCTAGCACCAAATCCAATTTGCCATCTGATCTAACTTCTGGAGGCAGTCAAAATGAGCCTTAGAATTCTTCCCTACCTTATTCCTGTGCTGAGATACAGGCTGCTCCAACCTGCTGTAAAATGCTTGATTTCGAGAGTGAGCGAAACTAATGAAAACATTGTTGGGGTAAAACCTAAAGGGAAAGACCTAGCACCAAATCCAATTTGCCATCTGATCTAACTTCTGGAGGCAGTCAAAATGATCCTTAGAATTCTTCCCTACCTTATTCCTGTGCTGAGATACAGGCTGCTCCAACCTTCTGTAAAACGCTTGATTTCGAGAGTGAGCGAAACTAATGAAAACATTGTTGGGGTAAAACCTAAAGGGAAAGACCTAGCACCAAATCCAATTTGCCATCTGATCTAACTTCTGGAGGCAGTCAAAATGAGCCTTAGAATTCTTCCCTACCTTATTCCTGTGCTGAGATACAGGCTGCTCCAACCTGCTGTAAAATGCTTGATTTCGAGAGTGAGCGAAACTAATGAAAACATTGTTGGGGTAAAACCTAAAGGGAAAGACCTAGCACCAAATCCAATTTGCCATCTGATCTAACTTCTGGAGGCAGTCAAAATGAGCCTTAGAATTCTTCCCTACCTTATTCCTGTGCTGAGATACAGGCTGCTCCAACCTGCTGTAAAATGCTTGATTTCGAGAGTGAGCGAAACTAATGAAAACATTGTTGGGGTAAAACCTAAAGGGAAAGACCTAGCACCAAATCCAATTTGCCATCTGATCTAACTTCTGGAGGCAGTCAAAATGAGCCTTAGAATTCTTCCCTACCTTATTCCTGTGCTGAGATACAGGCTGCTCCAACCTGCTGTAAAATGCTTGATTTCGAGAGTGAGCGAAACTAATGAAAACATTGTTGGGGTAAAACCTAAAGGGAAAGACCTAGCACCAAATCCAATTTGCCATCTGATCTAACTTCTGGAGGCAGTCAAAATGAGCCTTAGAATTCTTCCCTACCTTATTCCTGTGCTGAGATACAGGCTGCTCCAACCTGCTGTAAAATGCTTGATTTCGAGAGTGAGCGAAACTAGTGAAAACATTGTTGGGGTAAAACCTAAAGGGAAAGACCTAGCACCAAATCCAATTTGCCATCTGATCTAACTTCTGGAGGCAGTCAAAATGATCCTTAGAATTCTTCCCTACCTTATTCCTGTGCTGAGATACAGGCTGCTCCAACCTGCTGTAAAATGCTTGATTTCGAGAGTGAGCGAAACTAATGAAAACATTGTTGGGGTAAAACCTAAAGGGAAAGACCTAGCACCAAATCCAATTTGCCATCTGATCTAACTTCTGGAGGCAGTCAAAATGATCCTTAGAATTCTTCCCTACCTTATTCCTGTGCTGAGATACAGGCTGCTCCAACCTGCTGTAAAATGCTTGATTTCGAGAGTGAGCGAAACTAATGAAAACATTGTTGGGGTAAAACCTAAAGGGAAAGACCTAGCACCAAATCCAATTTGCCATCTGATCTAACTTCTGGAGGCAGTCAAAATGAGCCTTAGAATTCTTCCCTACCTTATTCCTGTGCTGAGATACAGGCTGCTCCAACCTGCTGTAAAATGCTTGATTTCGAGAGTGAGCGAAACTAATGAAAACATTGTTGGGGTAAAACCTAAAGGGAAAGACCTAGCACCAAATCCAATTTGCCATCTGATCTAACTTCTGGAGGCAGTCAAAATGATCCTTAGAATTCTTCCCTACCTTATTCCTGTGCTGAGATACAGGCTGCTCCAACCTGCTGTAAAATGCTTGATTTCGAGAGTGAGCGAAACTAATGAAAACATTGTTGGGGTAAAACCTAAAGGGAAAGACCTAGCACCAAATCCAATTTGCCATCTGATCTAACTTCTGGAGGCAGTCAAAATGAGCCTTAGAATTCTTCCCTACCTTATTCCTGTGCTGAGATACAGGCTGCTCCAACCTGCTGTAAAATGCTTGATTTCGAGAGTGAGCGAAACTAATGAAAACATTGTTGGGGTAAAACCTAAAGGGAAAGACCTAGCACCAAATCCAATTTGCCATCTGATCTAACTTCTGGAGGCAGTCAAAATGAGCCTTAGAATTCTTCCCTACCTTATTCCTGTGCTGAGATACAGGCTGCTCCAACCTGCTGTAAAATGCTTGATTTCGAGAGTGAGCGAAACTAATGAAAACATTGTTGGGGTAAAACCTAAAGGGAAAGACCTAGCACCAAATCCAATTTGCCATCTGATCTAACTTCTGGAGGCAGTCAAAATGATCCTTAGAATTCTTCCCTACCTTATTCCTGTGCTGAGATACAGGCTGCTCCAACCTTCTGTAAAACGCTTGATTTCGAGAGTGAGCGAAACTAATGAAAACATTGTTGGGGTAAAACCTAAAGGGAAAGACCTAGCACCAAATCCAATTTGCCATCTGATCTAACTTCTGGAGGCAGTCAAAATGAGCCTTAGAATTCTTCCCTACCTTATTCCTGTGCTGAGATACAGGCTGCTCCAACCTGCTGTAAAATGCTTGATTTCGAGAGTGAGCGAAACTAATGAAAACATTGTTGGGGTAAAACCTAAAGGGAAAGACCTAGCACCAAATCCAATTTGCCATCTGATCTAACTTCTGGAGGCAGTCAAAATGAGCCTTAGAATTCTTCCCTACCTTATTCCTGTGCTGAGATACAGGCTGCTCCAACCTGCTGTAAAATGCTTGATTTCGAGAGTGAGCGAAACTAATGAAAACATTGTTGGGGTAAAACCTAAAGGGAAAGACCTAGCACCAAATCCAATTTGCCATCTGATCTAACTTCTGGAGGCAGTCAAAATGAGCCTTAGAATTCTTCCCTACCTTATTCCTGTGCTGAGATACAGGCTGCTCCAACCTGCTGTAAAATGCTTGATTTCGAGAGTGAGCGAAACTAATGAAAACATTGTTGGGGTAAAACCTAAAGGGAAAGACCTAGCACCAAATCCAATTTGCCATCTGATCTAACTTCTGGAGGCAGTCAAAATGAGCCTTAGAATTCTTCCCTACCTTATTCCTGTGCTGAGATACAGGCTGCTCCAACCTGCTGTAAAATGCTTGATTTCGAGAGTGAGCGAAACTAGTGAAAACATTGTTGGGGTAAAACCTAAAGGGAAAGACCTAGCACCAAATCCAATTTGCCATCTGATCTAACTTCTGGAGGCAGTCAAAATGATCCTTAGAATTCTTCCCTACCTTATTCCTGTGCTGAGATACAGGCTGCTCCAACCTGCTGTAAAATGCTTGATTTCGAGAGTGAGCGAAACTAATGAAAACATTGTTGGGGTAAAACCTAAAGGGAAAGACCTAGCACCAAATCCAATTTGCCATCTGATCTAACTTCTGGAGGCAGTCAAAAATGAGCCTTAGAATTCTTCCCTACCTTATTCCTGTGCTGAGATACAGGCTGCTCCAACCTGCTGTAAAATGCTTGATTTCGAGAGTGAGCGAAACTAATGAAAACATTGTTGGGGTAAAACCTAAAGGGAAAGACCTAGCACCAAATCCAATTTGCCATCTGATCTAACTTCTGGAGGCAGTCAAAATGAGCCTTAGAATTCTTCCCTACCTTATTCCTGTGCTGAGATACAGGCTGCTCCAACCTGCTGTAAAATGCTTGATTTCGAGAGTGAGCGAAACTAATGAAAACATTGTTGGGGTAAAACCTAAAGGGAAAGACCTAGCACCAAATCCAATTTGCCATCTGATCTAACTTCTGGAGGCAGTCAAAATGAGCCTTAGAATTCTTCCCTACCTTATTCCTGTGCTGAGATACAGGCTGCTCCAACCTGCTGTAAAATGCTTGATTTCGAGAGTGAGCGAAACTAATGAAAACATTGTTGGGGTAAAACCTAAAGGGAAAGACCTAGCACCAAATCCAATTTGCCATCTGATCTAACTTCTGGAGGCAGTCAAAATGAGCCTTAGAATTCTTCCCTACCTTATTCCTGTGCTGAGATACAGGCTGCTCCAACCTGCTGTAAAATGCTTGATTTCGAGAGTGAGCGAAACTAATGAAAACATTGTTGGGGTAAAACCTAAAGGGAAAGACCTAGCACCAAATCCAATTTGCCATCTGATCTAACTTCTGGAGGCAGTCAAAATGAGCCTTAGAATTCTTCCCTACCTTATTCCTGTGCTGAGATACAGGCTGCTCCAACCTGCTGTAAAATGCTTGATTTCGAGAGTGAGCGAAACTAATGAAAACATTGTTGGGGTAAACCTAAAGGGAAAGACCTAGCACCAAATCCAATTTGCCATCTGATCTAACTTCTGGAGGCAGTCAAAATGATCCTTAGAATTCTTCCCTACCTTATTCCTGTGCTGAGATACAGGCTGCTCCAACCTTCTGTAAAACGCTTGATTTCGAGAGTGAGCGAAACTAATGAAAACATTGTTGGGGTAAAACCTAAAGGGAAAGACCTAGCACCAAATCCAATTTGCCATCTGATCTAACTTCTGGAGGCAGTCAAAATGAGCCTTAGAATTCTTTCCCTACCTTATTCCTGTGCTGAGATACAGGCTGCTCCAACCTGCTGTAAAATGCTTGATTTCGAGAGTGAGCGAAACTAATGAAAACATTGTTGGGGTAAAACCTAAAGGGAAAGACCTAGCACCAAATCCAATTTGCCATCTGATCTAACTTCTGGAGGCAGTCAAAATGAGCCTTAGAATTCTTCCCTACCTTATTCCTGTGCTGAGATACAGGCTGCTCCAACCTGCTGTAAAATGCTTGATTTCGAGAGTGAGCGAAACTAATGAAAACATTGTTGGGGTAAAACCTAAAGGGAAAGACCTAGCACCAAATCCAATTTGCCATCTGATCTAACTTCTGGAGGCAGTCAAAATGAGCCTTAGAATTCTTCCCTACCTTATTCCTGTGCTGAGATACAGGCTGCTCCAACCTGCTGTAAAATGCTTGATTTCGAGAGTGAGCGAAACTAATGAAAACATTGTTGGGGTAAAACCTAAAGGGAAAGACCTAGCACCAAATCCAATTTGCCATCTGATCTAACTTCTGGAGGCAGTCAAAATGAGCCTTAGAATTCTTCCCTACCTTATTCCTGTGCTGAGATACAGGCTGCTCCAACCTGCTGTAAAATGCTTGATTTCGAGAGTGAGCGAAACTAGTGAAAACATTGTTGGGGTAAAACCTAAAGGGAAAGACCTAGCACCAAATCCAATTTGCCATCTGATCTAACTTCTGGAGGCAGTCAAAATGATCCTTAGAATTCTTCCCTACCTTATTCCTGTGCTGAGATACAGGCTGCTCCAACCTGCTGTAAAATGCTTGATTTCGAGAGTGAGCGAAACTAATGAAAACATTGTTGGGGTAAAACCTAAAGGGAAAGACCTAGCACCAAATCCAATTTGCCATCTGATCTAACTTCTGGAGGCAGTCAAAATGATCCTTAGAATTCTTCCCTACCTTATTCCTGTGCTGAGATACAGGCTGCTCCAACCTGCTGTAAAATGCTTGATTTCGAGAGTGAGCGAAACTAATGAAAACATTGTTGGGGTAAAACCTAAAGGGAAAGACCTAGCACCAAATCCATTTGCCATCTGATCTAACTTCTGGAGGCAGTCAAAATGAGCCTTAGAATTCTTCCCTACCTTATTCCTGTGCTGAGATACAGGCTGCTCCAACCTGCTGTAAAATGCTTGATTTCGAGAGTGAGCGAAACTAATGAAAACATTGTTGGGGTAAAACCTAAAGGGAAAGACCTAGCACCAAATCCAATTTGCCATCTGATCTAACTTCTGGAGGCAGTCAAAATGAGCCTTAGAATTCTTCCCTACCTTATTCCTGTGCTGAGATACAGGCTGCTCCAACCTTCTGTAAAACGCTTGATTTCGAGAGTGAGCGAAACTAATGAAAACATTGTTGGGGTAAAACCTAAAGGGAAAGACCTAGCACCAAATCCAATTTGCCATCTGATCTAACTTCTGGAGGCAGTCAAAATGAGCCTTAGAATTCTTCCCTACCTTATTCCTGTGCTGAGATACAGGCTGCTCCAACCTGCTGTAAAATGCTTGATTTCGAGAGTGAGCGAAACTAATGAAAACATTGTTGGGGTAAAACCTAAAGGGAAAGACCTAGCACCAAATCCAATTTGCCATCTGATCTAACTTCTGGAGGCAGTCAAAATGAGCCTTAGAATTCTTCCCTACCTTATTCCTGTGCTGAGATACAGGCTGCTCCAACCTGCTGTAAAATGCTTGATTTCGAGAGTGAGCGAAACTAATGAAAACATTGTTGGGGTAAAACCTAAAGGGAAAGACCTAGCACCAAATCCAATTTGCCATCTGATCTAACTTCTGGAGGCAGTCAAAATGAGCCTTAGAATTCTTCCCTACCTTATTCCTGTGCTGAGATACAGGCTGCTCCAACCTGCTGTAAAATGCTTGATTTCGAGAGTGAGCGAAACTAATGAAAACATTGTTGGGGTAAAACCTAAAGGGAAAGACCTAGCACCAAATCCAATTTGCCATCTGATCTAACTTCTGGAGGCAGTCAAAATGAGCCTTAGAATTCTTCCCTACCTTATTCCTGTGCTGAGATACAGGCTGCTCCAACCTGCTGTAAAATGCTTGATTTCGAGAGTGAGCGAAACTAGTGAAAACATTGTTGGGGTAAAACCTAAAGGGAAAGACCTAGCACCAAATCCAATTTGCCATCTGATCTAACTTCTGGAGGCAGTCAAAATGATCCTTAGAATTCTTCCCTACCTTATTCCTGTGCTGAGATACAGGCTGCTCCAACCTGCTGTAAAATGCTTGATTTCGAGAGTGAGCGAAACTAATGAAAACATTGTTGGGGTAAAACCTAAAGGGAAAGACCTAGCACCAAATCCAATTTGCCATCTGATCTAACTTCTGGAGGCAGTCAAAATGATCCTTAGAATTCTTCCCTACCTTATTCCTGTGCTGAGATACAGGCTGCTCCAACCTGCTGTAAAATGCTTGATTTCGAGAGTGAGCGAAACTAATGAAAACATTGTTGGGGTAAAACCTAAAGGGAAAGACCTAGCACCAAATCCAATTTGCCATCTGATCTAACTTCTGGAGGCAGTCAAAATGAGCCTTAGAATTCTTCCCTACCTTATTCCTGTGCTGAGATACAGGCTGCTCCAACCTGCTGTAAAATGCTTGATTTCGAGAGTGAGCGAAACTAATGAAAACATTGTTGGGGTAAAACCTAAAGGAAAGACCTAGCACCAAATCCAATTTGCCATCTGATCTAACTTCTGGAGGCAGTCAAAATGAGCCTTAGAATTCTTCCCTACCTTATTCCTGTGCTGAGATACAGGCTGCTCCAACCTGCTGTAAAATGCTTGATTTCGAGAGTGAGCGAAACTAATGAAAACATTGTTGGGGTAAAACCTAAAGGGAAAGACCTAGCACCAAATCCAATTTGCCATCTGATCTAACTTCTGGAGGCAGTCAAAATGAGCCTTAGAATTCTTCCCTACCTTATTCCTGTGCTGAGATACAGGCTGCTCCAACCTGCTGTAAAATGCTCGATTTCGAGAGTGAGCGAAACTAATGAAAACATTGTTGGGGTAAAACCTAAAGGGAAAGACCTAGCACCAAATCCAATTTGCCATCTGATCTAACTTCTGGAGGCAGTCAAAATGAGCCTTAGAATTCTTCCCTACCTTATTCCTGTGCTGAGATACAGGCTGCTCCAACCTGCTGTAAAATGCTTGATTTCGAGAGTGAGCGAAACTAATGAAAACATTGTTGGGGTAAAACCTAAAGGGAAAGACCTAGCACCAAATCCAATTTGCCATCTGATCTAACTTCTGGAGGCAGTCAAAATGAGCCTTAGAATTCTTCCCTACCTTATTCCTGTGCTGAGATACAGGCTGCTCCAACCTGCTGTAAAATGCTTGATTTCGAGAGTGAGCGAAACTAATGAAAACATTGTTGGGGTAAAACCTAAAGGGAAAGACCTAGCACCAAATCCAATTTGCCATCTGATCTAACTTCTGGAGGCAGTCAAAATGAGCCTTAGAATTCTTCCCTACCTTATTCCTGTGCTGAGATACAGGCTGCTCCAACCTGCTGTAAAATGCTTGATTTCGAGAGTGAGCGAAACTAATGAAAACATTGTTGGGGTAAAACCTAAAGGGAAAGACCTAGCACCAAATCCAATTTGCCATCTGATCTAACTTCTGGAGGCAGTCAAAATGAGCCTTAGAATTCTTCCCTACCTTATTCCTGTGCTGAGATACAGGCTGCTCCAACCTGCTGTAAAATGCTTGATTTCGAGAGTGAGCGAAACTAATGAAAACATTGTTGGGGTAAAACCTAAAGGGAAAGACCTAGCACCAAATCCAATTTGCCATCTGATCTAACTTCTGGAGGCAGTCAAAATGAGCCTTAGAATTCTTCCCTACCTTATTCCTGTGCTGAGATACAGGCTGCTCCAACCTGCTGTAAAATGCTTGATTTCGAGAGTGAGCGAAACTAATGAAAACATTGTTGGGGTAAAACCTAAAGGGAAAGACCTAGCACCAAATCCAATTTGCCATCTGATCTAACTTCTGGAGGCAGTCAAAATGATCCTTAGAATTCTTCCCTACCTTATTCCTGTGCTGAGATACAGGCTGCTCCAACCTGCTGTAAAACGCTTGATTTCGAGAGTGAGCGAAACTAATGAAAACATTGTTGGGGTAAAACCTAAAGGGAAAGACCTAGCACCAAATCCAATTTGCCATCTGATCTAACTTCTGGAGGCAGTCAAAATGAGCATTTGAATTCTTCCCTACCTTATTCCTGTGCTGAGATACAGGCTGCTCCAACCTGCTGTAAAATGCTTGATTTCGAGAGTGAGCGAAACTAATGAAAACATTGTTGGGGTAAAACCTAAAGGGAAAGACCTAGCACCAAATCCAATTTGCCATCTGATCTAACTTCTGGAGGCAGTCAAAATGATCCTTAGAATTCTTCCCTACCTTATTCCTGTGCTGAGATACAGGCTGCTCCAACCTGCTGTAAAATGCTTGATTTCGAGAGTGAGCGAAACTAATGAAAACATTGTTGGGGTAAAACCTAAAGGGAAAGACCTAGCACCAAATCCAATTTGCCATCTGATCTAACTTCTGGAGGCAGTCAAAATGATCCTTTGAATTCTTCCCTACCTTATTCCTGTGCTGAGATACAGGCTGCTCCAACCTGCTGTAAAATGCTTGATTTCGAGAGTGAGCGAAACTAATGAAAACATTGTTGGGGTAAAACCTAAAGGGAAAGACCTAGCACCAAATCCAATTTGCCATCTGATCTAACTTCTGGAGGCAGTCAAAATGAGCCTTAGAATTCTTCCCTACCTTATTCCTGTGCTGAGATACAGGCTGCTCCAACCTGCTGTAAAATGCTTGATTTCGAGAGTGAGCGAAACTAATGAAAACATTGTTGGGGTAAAACCTAAAGGGAAAGACCTAGCACCAAATCCAATTTGCCATCTGATCTAACTTCTGGAGGCAGTCAAAATGAGCCTTAGAATTCTTCCCTACCTTATTCCTGTGCTGAGATACAGGCTGCTCCAACCTGCTGTAAAATGCTTGATTTCGAGAGTGAGCGAAACTAATGAAAACATTGTTGGGGTAAAACCTAAAGGGAAAGACCTAGCACCAAATCCAATTTGCCATCTGATCTAACTTCTGGAGGCAGTCAAAATGAGCCTTAGAATTCTTCCCTACCTTATTCCTGTGCTGAGATACAGGCTGCTCCAACCTGCTGTAAAATGCTTGATTTCGAGAGTGAGCGAAACTAATGAAAACATTGTTGGGGTAAAACCTAAAGGGAAAGACCTAGCACCAAATCCAATTTGCCATCTGATCTAACTTCTGGAGGCAGTCAAAATGAGCCTTAGAATTCTTCCCTACCTTATTCCTGTGCTGAGATACAGGCTGCTCCAACCTGCTGTAAAATGCTTGATTTCGAGAGTGAGCGAAACTAATGAAAACATTGTTGGGGTAAAACCTAAAGGGAAAGACCTAGCACCAAATCCAATTTGCCATCTGATCTAACTTCTGGAGGCAGTCAAAATGAGCCTTAGAATTCTTCCCTACCTTATTCCTGTGCTGAGATACAGGCTGCTCCAACCTGCTGTAAAATGCTTGATTTCGAGAGTGAGCGAAACTAATGAAAACATTGTTGGGGTAAAACCTAAAGGGAAAGACCTAGCACCGAATCCAATTTGCCATCTGATCTAACTTCTGGAGGCAGTCAAAATGAGCCTTAGAATTCTTCCCTACCTTATTCCTGTGCTGAGATACAGGCTGCTCCAACCTGCTGTAAAATGCTTGATTTCAAGAGTGAGCGAAACTAATGAAAACATTGTTGGGGTAAAACCTAAAGGGAAAGACCTAGCACCAAATCCAATTTGCCATCTGATCTAACTTCTGGAGGCAGTCAAAATGAGCCTTAGAATTCTTCCCTACCTTATTCCTGTGCTGAGATACAGGCTGCTCCAACCTGCTGTAAAATGCTTGATTTCGAGAGTGAGCGAAAACTAATGAAAACATTGTTGGGGTAAAACCTAAAGGGAAAGACCTAGCACCAAATCCAATTTGCCATCTGATCTAACTTCTGGAGGCAGTCAAAATGAGCCTTAGAATTCTTCCCTACCTTATTCCTGTGCTGAGATACAGGCTGCTCCAACCTGCTGTAAAATGCTTGATTTCGAGAGTGAGCGAAACTAATGAAAACATTGTTGGGGTAAAACCTAAAGGGAAAGACCTAGCACCAAATCCAATTTGCCATCTGATCTAACTTCTGGAGGCAGTCAAAATGATCCTTAGAATTCTTCCCTACCTTATTCCTGTGCTGAGATACAGGCTGCTCCAACCTGCTGTAAAATGCTTGATTTCGAGAGTGAGCGAAACTAATGAAAACATTGTTGGGGTAAAACCTAAAGGGAAAGACCTAGCACCAAATCCAATTTGCCATCTGATCTAACTTCTGGAGGCAGTCAAAATGAGCCTTAGAATTCTTCCCTACCTTATTCCTGTGCTGAGATACAGGCTGCTCCAACCTGCTGTAAAATGCTTGATTTCGAGAGTGAGCGAAACTAATGAAAACATTGTTGGGGTAAAACCTAAAGGGAAAGACCTAGCACCAAATCCAATTTGCCATCTGATCTAACTTCTGGAGGCAGTCAAAATGAGCCTTTGAATTCTTCCCTACCTTATTCCTGTGCTGAGATACAGGCTGCTCCAACCTGCTGTAAAATGCTTGATTTCGAGAGTGAGCGAAACTAATGAAAACATTGTTGGGGTAAAACCTAAAGGGAAAGACCTAGCACCAAATCCAATTTGCCATCTGATCTAACTTCTGGAGGCAGTCAAAATGAGCCTTAGAATTCTTCCCTACCTTATTCCTGTGCTGAGATACAGGCTGCTCCAACCTGCTGTAAAATGCTTGATTTCGAGAGTGAGCGAAACTAATGAAAACATTGTTGGGGTAAAACCTAAAGGGAAAGACCTAGCACCAAATCCAATTTGCCATCTGATCTAACTTCTGGAGGCAGTCAAAATGAGCCTTAGAATTCTTCCCTACCTTATTCCTGTGCTGAGATACAGGCTGCTCCAACCTGCTGTAAAATGCTTGATTTCGAGAGTGAGCGAAACTAATGAAAACATTGTTGGGGTAAAACCTAAAGGGAAAGACCTAGCACCAAATCCAATTTGCCATCTGATCTAACTTCTGGAGGCAGTCAAAATGAGCCTTAGAATTCTTCCCTACCTTATTCCTGTGCTGAGATACAGGCTGCTCCAACCTGCTGTAAAATGCTTGATTTCGAGAGTGAGCGAAACTAATGAAAACATTGTTGGGGTAAAACCTAAAGGGAAAGACCTAGCACCGAATCCAATTTGCCATCTGATCTAACTTCTGGAGGCAGTCAAAATGATCCTTAGAATTCTTCCCTACCTTATTCCTGTGCTGAGATACAGGCTGCTCCAACCTGCTGTAAAATGCTTGATTTCGAGAGAGAGCGAAACTAATGAAAACATTGTTGGGGTAAAACCTAAAGGGAAAGACCTAGCACCAAATCCAATTTGCCATCTGATCTAACTTCTGGAGGCAGTCAAAATGAGCCTTAGAATTCTTCCCTACCTTATTCCTGTGCTGAGATACAGGCTGCTCCAACCTGCTGTAAAATGCTTGATTTCGAGAGTGAGCGAAACTAATGAAAACATTGTTGGGGTAAAACCTAAAGGGAAAGACCTAGCACCAAATCCAATTTGCCATCTGATCTAACTTCTGGAGGCAGTCAAAATGAGCCTTAGAATTCTTCCCTACCTTATTCCTGTGCTGAGATACAGGCTGCTCCAACCTGCTGTAAAATGCTTGATTTCGAGAGTGAGCGAAACTAATGAAAACATTGTTGGGGTAAAACCTAAAGGGAAAGACCTAGCACCAAATCCAATTTGCCATCTGATCTAACTTCTGGAGGCAGTCAAAATGATCCTTTGAATTCTTCCCTACCTTATTCCTGTGCTGAGATACAGGCTGCTCCAACCTGCTGTAAAATGCTTGATTTCGAGAGTGAGCGAAACTAATGAAAACATTGTTGGGGTAAAACCTAAAGGGAAAGACCTAGCACCAAATCCAATTTGCCATCTGATCTAACTTCTGGAGGCAGTCAAAATGAGCCTTAGAATTCTTCCCTACCTTATTCCTGTGCTGAGATACAGGCTGCTCCAACCTGCTGTAAAATGCTTGATTTCGAGAGTGAGCGAAACTAATGAAAACATTGTTGGGGTAAAACCTAAAGGGAAAGACCTAGCACCAAATCCAATTTGCCATCTGATCTAACTTCTGGAGGCAGTCAAAATGAGCCTTAGAATTCTTCCCTACCTTATTCCTGTGCTGAGATACAGGCTGCTCCAACCTGCTGTAAAATGCTTGATTTCGAGAGTGAGCGAAACTAATGAAAACATTGTTGGGGTAAAACCTAAAGGGAAAGACCTAGCACCAAATCCAATTTGCCATCTGATCTAACTTCTGGAGGCAGTCAAAATGATCCTTAGAATTCTTCCCTACCTTATTCCTGTGCTGAGATACAGGCTGCTCCAACCTGCTGTAAAATGCTTGATTTCGAGAGTGAGCGAAACTAATGAAAACATTGTTGGGGTAAAACCTAAAGGGAAAGACCTAGCACCAAATCCAATTTGCCATCTGATCTAACTTCTGGAGGCAGTCAAAATGAGCCTTAGAATTCTTCCCTACCTTATTCCTGTGCTGAGATACAGGCTGCTCCAACCTGCTGTAAAATGCTTGATTTCGAGAGTGAGCGAAACTAATGAAAACATTGTTGGGGTAAAACCTAAAGGGAAAGACCTAGCACCAAATCCAATTTGCCATCTGATCTAACTTCTGGAGGCAGTCAAAATGAGCCTTAGAATTCTTCCCTACCTTATTCCTGTGCTGAGATACAGGCTGCTCCAACCTGCTGTAAAATGCTTGATTTCGAGAGTGAGCGAAACTA